>NC_141029.1:21880000-22150000 GCF_052040795.2 Danio rerio | reverse complement strand
GCTAGAATAGGATGAGAGCATCTCTAATTGAACATTTTCTCTTCTTACTTTTGTTGTAGTCCATGCATTGTGGTTTTGAATGGAAAGCAGCTGTGCCCCCTGGGGTCAAAGACGGGCATTTCAGGGTGTGTCTGTCAGTGTGACAGCCCTTTTGTCACTATAGAATGGAAATAACCCCCTTTTACATTTAAATCATGGGTGACATGATCATAGGTGGTCAGGTAAGAAAGATTTCAATTAAGTCTCGGGTGACTGCTTGTGGTGTTATAAACACTCATTTTATGCACACAGTCTTTACTAGTAACCATTACTGTTGAGATATTGCGTGTGAACTGGTCGTTGTTGATGGAGAAGCTGTAAGCTTACCTATAAGTAGGGACATTTTTTGCTATTTCTGCACAGAATTTGTTAACAATTTGGGGATTTATGCAAACTGATTTTGTGAATATCGTAATTAAAAACTTAGGTCACATTTTATTTGATGGTCCATTTGTTAATGTAATTATGTTATATTGCATCTACATGCCAAGTATATCTCATTAGATTATAAGTAGACTGTTAGGTTGGGGTTAGTATAAGTAGACATGTACTTGCAAAGTGTCTTATAATCAGTTAAATGTCTGTTGAAGGAGCAATATCAACAGATATTAAGCAGACAGTCTACTAATACTCAATTGGACCATCAAAATAAAGCGTTACCAAAACTTGATATATGAAATAAAAATAATACTTTTTAATTTTTATGCAATATTTACAATGCAAATCTAATTAGGTCCACCTATTTGGTAAACAAAGCAAGCCTCTCATATAAAATATCTACTAAAAGACAGAAAATATTACTTCACATCACATTTTCATCTTAATCAATAATAATAATTAAAAACTGAATAAATATAAATTGACACAATTAAACAAGTAAACAAATAGATATCACAAATAGTGATGGGCTGAAAGATGGTTTTCTGCACATGCAGATTTTGTGTGGGCCTACCTATAAGATTGTGCTGATGTATGAATGTCTACTCGTCATAACATTTCAATACAGATGACAGATTTACTATAGCTGGGCAATTCATATGAATAAAATCGCAAAGCATGATTGATCACCCCTGTGATTGTCATGCACATCTTTTCAGGGAAGCAGGTTGTAGTAAATATCCCCTGTAGGCCAGAGGGCGCTCTTGCAGAAACTTCAAACATGAAGAAACCCTAAAATTTTCAATTTCCTTGCATTATAAACAGGATTGAACTGCTTTCATTGATTCAGCATAACTACTAATCACACGACTACAGGATCCTGAAGAATTTTATTTCAAATAGTTGATTGAATTTATGAAGTAAGGTGGAAGTTAAAACATGCTATTAAATGTAGCATTTTCATGTGTAGCATTTACCACACACAGCTGCAGTTCAATAAGAAGCGATGCAAACAGCTGTCATTATCACAGAATGATTATCTTTATATCACTATCATTTGATTAAACCAGTTTTGATTTTAAATTTGCTTTTGCACAGCTTTTCAGTGAATTGCGATGTTGTTCGGTAAAAAAAAGCTTT
This sequence comes from Danio rerio, assembly GCF_052040795.2. Taxonomy (NCBI): domain Eukaryota; kingdom Metazoa; phylum Chordata; class Actinopteri; order Cypriniformes; family Danionidae; genus Danio; species Danio rerio. The sequence goes on along the minus strand of NC_141029.1, from coordinate 22,148,443 downwards.
ATCTGAAAACACATGCCAGAGTTATATTAGAACTAGCCTTACTGACAAAACGTGCAGGAAAAATGTCTTTGGATATTAACCCAGTCCTATATTTCACTCTGTGGTGTTTATGTTCTTTGAACAGACCTCTGTGTACTAAAAATAAAAGGATTAACAGAAACACTGACCACGTTTAACACAACAATAGGAGGTAGTTTTTAGAGGTCTTTTGGACTTCGTAATGTCACATAATTTTCCTGTACTATTTGGTGATTGATACTTTAAGAAGTACTATTTTGTATTTACCCATAATGTCATTTGGGTAAATTTACTGCAATTTGCTAGTATTACTGTGTGATAGAGGATGAGGTGGTATAGTTGTTTTATGATTAAATTAGTCGCTTAACACAGTGTGACAGTTCCAAATATAACTTTTTTTGCTTCCAAAAGTTCTTCAAACTTTAATCCAAACTCAAATGGAACACTAATGTTTTATTTAAGCATTTTTATTAGCTTCACTTCACTTTATAGCTTATTAGGATTGCAAAAAAAAAAAAATAATAAAAAAAATTCACATGTACTTATTTCAGACATCTACTGATTTTGATTTGAGAGATCAGGTCATTTGGGATCTTATTTACTTATGTATGGATTGACCATAGTGCTGGCCACTGCGCATCACACCAGATGGATGTTAATACTGAATATTTTTGCTTAGAAATAAATCTAGATCAAAGGTTTTTAAAACTAAAAAGCAAGACTTCCTATTCCTTATGGTTTTAAAAGTTATTTTTTATGTATTTTTATGTCCCCTTGGATGTTTTTTAAGGCCCCTTGGTTAAGAACTGCTCTAGATATGATTAGTATTTTTTAATACTGCAAACATAATGCAGGCTTAGGATTATTTTACTATGATTTCTACAGGTTATTGAATGATTTCTTTGGAGCCATACTTAAGATTATTTATAAAAATAAAAGACTATCATATTATTTACAATCCACATAGATCACCCTTCACTGTGCTGGTAAAGATGTTTCTGAATAACACCTGGACCTGTTGCATTGCCTTTTTTAGCATGCACTCCCTGGTGAGCAAAAGAGTGGAGACCTTCACTTTTAGAAAGCAGCAGATATGAACATGAACTCATTAAGTGCCAGAGAGTTGCTATGGACACCCTCTCCCAGCAGTGTTTGTGTTAGGGATGATGTGTGCCGAGGATTACAGCATACTTAGCATCAAATCAGCAGGAAAAACTTTGCTGGGTAAAATGTGTTGTGGAGCGAAGATTCAGCTAAATGTAACTCCTTCACCTTACAGCACATATGTTTGATTAGCCTCCTAACACTTTCATAATATGCAGAGATATTACTTTTGTAACCTCTACACCCATTTTACTACACTCTTAGCCTACTGTAAATTAATCTTATGAGACAGCTATTTTAGGTGAAAGTACAACATAAAGAGTTAGTTTTATTAAGTCATTTTGTGAATCAAAATCATTAAATCTTAACCAGACCCTGAATAATTAAATCTTATCAGCAGATTATTTTTCATTTTCCAAAGCCATCAAGCTATAGAATAGTTCAGTTCTGAACCAACTGAAACTTATGACTCATTTTAACATGTCATTTTAGTAAATCAAAGACATCAATCTTAAAGGTGCAGTAGGTGATCTGCCAAAATGCTTATCAGTTAGCATATTAACTTTGGACTGCAGGGAGGGACTGTGTTTCAAAGCCGCCTCTTGAAATCACGAGCGCGCCCACCGCGACACGACAGCAGACAACCCAGTTCATTCGCCAGTTAGAAGTGTATGTAGTGGTTGGCCGGGCGGCGTGCAGAAATTTCACTTATTACTAAGCCACACTTACATGCTATTTTAGACTGAGAGTAGCGGTGAACAATATCAGGAGCGCTTCGCAGGCGGTCATGTAAATATAAAAGCAAATTCAGCTCAGCAAGCAGGCTAGGCGGAATAGCATTATTTACTGATGTTTTGTTGTTAAACTGAATATAAATCTACATCACCGATGCTGTAAAAGCTCCATTATGAAACTAAAAATAGTCACATCTAGCTTCCACTAGGAAATTTCAGTGACTGAACAACACGTCTGTGCATAGAACCCATTCATAACACAATACACTCCACATCAGCTCTGCGTGACTAATATAGTTTTAAAACAGAACATTACCTCTCTAACAGAAATACTTCAGCCATGGTGTGGTGTCGTCCTTCTTCCAGCGTGCAAAAGTCACTCCAATACTAATTCAGGAGTTTAAAAAGTTTCAATTCAGCATTTGATTTTGCCGCAACTGACAGTCTCGCGTACACGTGTCACTCATCTAGACATGTACGCGCAGCAGGCATGCACACTCTAATGGCGGAAATGTGTGACCAGAGAGGCAATGAAAAGCCCAAATCTCCATTTGTTAACTGACAGTTTGAGTTACTTATTGGAATTATGAGAGATGTCGGTCTGACTCTATTTAATTGGATGAACATTTTTTAGTTTTATGCCTTACCCAGAATATAAAAATACATATAAATGGGTGATTCTCACGAAAATGTAGTTTAAAAATGTTCAAACATGATTTTTTAAAAAATGTTTAAATTAAATTTTGGTTTTGCAGATAATTGAAACAAGCAGCTCTGCACAGTTTAGATCCAACCCTAATTAAACACACCTGATCAAACTAATTGAGTCCTTCAGGCTTGTTTGAAACCTACAGGTAAGTGTGTTGGAGCAGGGTTGGAACTAAACTGTGCAGGGCTTCGGCCCTTTTGGAACTGAGTTTGACACCCCTGCTTTAAGTGAATCAAAAGAACACAACATGACCCTTTTAGTCAAATTGATTATCTTTCTCCCACTAAAGTGTTGAATTAATTAATTAATAGAGCCATCAAAGAACCAGAATTGTACCTGAGAAAAACACCTGCTAGTGTCTTGTTTGGTGTCTATTCTAGTCTTCTATGCCATTTCTCAGCTTTGAAGAAGTCACCACCCTCGCGCTGCATGCTGATATATAGTTTAAGGCGAGTATATTAATCGTTCGTCTCTCTTCAAAGGGTGCTTTTTGCATAAAAGATGGTATCAGAGTTGCTCTGAGGTCATGTTTTCTCCGTCAGCTTCACTGCAGATTTCATCAGCTGATTAGTCAGAGTGGAGAAATCAAAGTGATTTTCTGTCCTCCGTTGTCTTTGATTCGGCCCACAGATGCATCTCATCTGTTCAAGTGTGTGGGTTTTTTGTTTTTTGTTTTGCAGCATGTGTGATTGACTCATAGCGTATCTCTAAGTATCATTTTTGTGACTAGGGTGGTAATAGATGTCATATGCTTGACAAATGTATATCATGTACATTTATTTTGAGATGGTTCAATTGAGTTGATGCGGTGAAGCTTCGTGTGTAGGTGGCGTGATGTTTTCTCTGGTTTTACCTTTGGCTGTAGTTGTATGGCCATTGTAATACAAAAGAAATGTGATGCACATCTGCGATGAGAGTGTTTTATTCTTACTGAGTGTAGGTTTGCATGATGAATTGTACTGAAATTAAAACTGCAGCATGGCAGATCACAAATGTCTTTCACGAGTGGGTAGATTATGAGTTTCTCAGAGAGAAACTAAACTTGCACACAAAAATGCTACATTTCTTCAACTTTTCTTTCAAAACAAAAGCATAAAATAAAATAAAAAACATGTAAATATAAAGTCAGAATATTTACTGATGAATGTAAAGCTAAATATTACAATTATAAAACTATATATTTTAAATAATAATAATATATTATTTTGTTCTTCAATTTTTAGTGATCTACAGGTAATATTTGAATAATAATATTAATATTCATTCATTTTCTTGTCGGCTTAGTACCTTTATTAAAAATATTTAATTTAGCCTACCCGATTCACCTGTACCGCATGTCTTTGGACTGTGGGGGAAACCAGAGCACCCGGACGAAACCCACGCGAATGCAAGGAGAACATCCACACAGAAACAGTAACTGAGCTGAGGTTCGAACCAGGGACCCAGCGACCTTCTTGCTGTGAGGCGACAGCACTACCTACTGCGCCACTGCTTAATAATAATAATAATAATAATAATAATAATAATAATAATAATAATAATAATAATAATAATAATAATAATAATAATAATAATAATAATAATAATATATTATTATTATTATTATTATTAGTGCTCTTATTATAATTCTTTGTATGGGAGTCGGTTACTCTAACAAAGATGCTAAAACCATGGCCTCTATTGTCTGTTGCTAGAGCAGCTTTAGAGGCCAGAGGAGCGAAGTTTACCAGAATAGCACTTCGCTAGCTGGCCTCCATTACAGTAGTAGTAGTTGTAGTAGTAGTAGTAGTAACGATGATAATAATAACAACATTTAAATGTTTGTAATTTTAGTAATTCAACCATGGCACTCAAGTTCGAAGCATTTTGAGTCTTTATTATTTTATACATGTCAAAAGTTATATAACTTTTATAAACAAAATTTACATATAAACTGTTCTGTTTCTGGGTCACAATAGCCATCTATATTTGTTTGGATCAAGGAACAACCTTGATCTTATTATGAATTCTTAATTAGTTTGTTTATTATACAAAATTAATTCATGGTTTAATTTACTGATAATGAATATTTAATAAAAAACACAAATGTATAAATGCCTATTTACTTTTCATTTATTCATTTATTAATCATTCTGAACTTGCAAAACTAATTTGCCTGTATTGAGCATATAGAAACTGACATTTTTTCCTCCCAGGGGTTTCTTTATCATTTGTAAGTTTAGCTCAACTTGTTTGGATGATGTGTAATGACTTACCACAGTCTAGTTCTTGAGCATCAGCAGTTCATCCATCATCTGCGGCACACTATGTAGTGTATTTGTCTGTCTTCTTGTAATGCCTCAATACACAGATGCGCATTAAGACGTGTGGCGTCTCCGAGACGGGCCTCAGCCGTCTGCAGTTGTGCAGCGTTTGGGCACAGATGGCGGCTGTGTGCTGCAGCGTTTGATGCACGGCTGTCTGGACCCCTGCAGGGCAGCCCCGTCTCTGAGGACACGCATGCCCGTCTCAGCCTGGTGGATGCAGCCTGTCTCCATCTGCACACAGGTATAATGAGCACATATATCCACAGGGGCGCATACATTTAGATGTTGCGACACCAAGGAAAATTGTACGCTGGATCCTCCATTCAAACACATGTACAGTTGAACCAAAATAATTCAGAAAACAGCTTTAATTTTGATCAAATGTTCTACATGTTGGTGCAGAACACTAGTTTATTTCTAGAAAAAAATGAAGTGACATACTGTACCCACAAATTCTCCATACAATGTAGAACTAAAAAAAAAAAAAAAAAAATGGAAACTGAAGAAGTCTGAGAAAATATTGAAGGTCTGCTTTTACTTGAACCTGGTTGACAGCAGCCCAGGAGACACAGGCTGCCATTGAGGCTAAAGGTGAACCAACAAAGTATTGATTGTCGTGTAAACATTATCATACTGACAGTTGTCTGAATTATTTATGCTTGATTGTAATCCTGTACACACACATACTGTAACTTTCTACCAAAGTTATCTGACATTATCCAGAATTTGTTCTGGCACTGTTTAATTTTGAGTTCTTGTCATGTGTTATCATTTGCTAAATTATCCACCTTTTTCCTACTGTAGGTGTTCAAATCAGTCTCGTTTAAGAACGTGCTTCACAGAGCATAATGTTCAGGGGAAATGAACGTTTTTGAAACTTCATTACCGATTGGTATCCTATTCCAGTATCTGACAACCCTACTCAGGACACTGTTTTTCTGCCGTGCCACAGAGCGCCATCTGAATAATTTCATTTCAAATAATATTTGAAAGTACGCGTCCAGTGTGTTACATCTAACTGTCATGTAGAGCTGCATGATTAATTGAAAAAAGATTGCGATCTTTATTTGACCTCCTAGATGATCGTAATCGAGCCTTTCTACGATTCTGTCAATCATATTTTCAAGTTCTGGAGAGAAGCAAAGGCGGCCGCACAAGTCTTCACATGTTTTACATACGTTGTTCAGCAATGCAGACACCTTTAAATGGCGTTGAAAGAGTCACATACTGAATTTATAAGGTTTAATTCACCCAAAAATGTCACTTCTGTCTTCAGGTAATGATGTATTCGTGGCCAAGAAATCACACGTTGCGTGACTATGACCATGATTTGTTACCACAAAGAGGGTGGGTTCTTGCGTGTGCGCCTGTGAATAAAGTCTACTTTAGTGAACAGAACCCGCATAGGCTGTGAATACCAGGTAATACAGTTGTAAATAATTTTAAGTTTGTGGCACAGGGTGATCGTTTGGGAGCTGTGCAGGAAGTAGGCTAATGAAAAAATGAAAACGAAAGCGCAAATCATCATATCACATTATAGAGTTATAATTAAGACAAGCATTTAATATGTTTTTCTTTTTTAGACAACAAAAATAAATGTTTAACAGTTTCAGTATAACTACTCTATATAGGGCCCTATCATACACCCGACAGAATGTGGCGCAAGGCGCGACGCAGTTGTTGTTTGCTAGTTTCAGCTTGGTGCAAGAGTCGTTTTGATGTTTTGTGCCATGCTGTTTAAATAGCAAATGCATTTGCGCTCATATGTGCGGCCATAGGCGTTCTGGTCTAAAAAGGGAAGCTTGTTGAGGTGTATTGCTGGTGCGTTGCTATTTTGAGAAACTATAATAGATTTTTCAATAGACCAGAACAAAGCCGGTCTATTGTCCAGCGCAGAGCGCGTTAGTTGTGCGCCTTGCTTACACACTGCTTAATACACACAAGATGTAGAGCAATACGCAAATATCTTTACATATGAAAAAGAATTAAAATATTAAAGATATATATTAGATATAATTAGAAAATATATAGGATATAAATATAAAGGATTAAAATATTACAAAAAATATTATTTTCTAGCCTATATAAATATAAAAACTACCGCCTTCATTGCTTTTTCATCTCGGGGGGCTTTTTCAGTTTATTCATAACAATTTGCTTTTGTATAATGTTATTATTATTAGCAGTATTATTTATTATATGCATATTTATATTTGTTTTATTAAAAACAAGCTTAGATTAGCCCATAATGTTTAACAATGCAAGAGTTGAAACTGATAATGACAAATGTCTCATTTTACCAGTGAAAAAATGGTGTAATAATGGATTGGTGGACTTAAACACACTTTAAATTTGTCCTGCACAGTAAAGTTTAGGACAAATTTGAAGTCTGTTCAAGTCCACCAATCCAAGTCTATACAAAATTTAGCATTTTAACCAACAGTAGAGCTAGACATAAGCCTAATATTATTGTTGTTGTTTTACCATAGAAATACCAATAATAATAATAGCCCACTCATTATAACCTTTATTTTACATCTACAGAATCATGAGAAAATCACAATCTTTATTTTAAGCAAAAAAATAAATAAAATTAAATTAATAATAATAATAATAATAATAATAATAATAATAATAATAATAATAAAAAAATCAAGATTCTCATTTTAGCCAGAATCGTGCAGCTCTACTGTCATGTGTGTGGGGCATCTATTGTGCGACCCCCTTAAGGATGGAGTCTGCTAGTTTTGTGTATCAGTGACTGCAAGAAAAAAAATATTACGCTGGATGCCAACATTATCCACGCAAAAGCTAAAGGGCTTTATGAATCTTTTGCTGACAGCGATGGATGTTTGATTTTTTAGGTTCATTCTACTGGACTTAATTTTCTGCAAAAGTTTGAACTTTGAGAGTGTTTAAACAAGAGAAACGTGTACAAATGTTAATGCCTGTCTGAGAAAAGTGGAGGGAGGCTTTTTACAGCCTTGAAACAACTATAATAATAATAAAAAAAATAAAGCTGACTACTTTGCAGATTTCACCTATTGCGGGTTATTTTTAGAACTTATTTCCAACGAATAACGAGAAACCACTGTACATATGAAGTGCATATTTTGCATGATCTTATTCTACATCCCTACATAATACATAAGCTAGCTACAATCCAATTACTACCGTAGTTAGGAGTTTCGTTAAGGCAAAAGCTATGATTAATGTTTTGTTAATAGTGACAACTGTAACTTAAAATAAAATGTGACTGAAACTAATTACAATTAAAGTGACCCTAATATACAAAACAAGTACACGAGAAGTGGGCGGAACACTGATTCATTCAGACGTCATGACGAAGCGGCTACAGATCCAAAATCCAAATGCATCGCAAATCATTTAAATGACTCTGAGTCAACTCTTTTTTTTTTTGAGAGAGAGAGAGAGAGACAATAGTTTTAAACATGGTGGACTTTCAGATTTAAACCTCAGCTGGATGTTTTCATTCACTTAGAGCTGTGTTACACTCTGCATGGAAGCCATGGTTTTTGCTACATTCATTCTTCCATGGTGGGGCGCCACGGCAAAATTGATCCCGCCACGGCTACATCACAACTTTCCATTCAAAACATTCAGTCGTGTTTTAATAGCGGGTGATAATCCCACCAAAACGTATTAAAAGGTAAGCGAATTATAACAGCGCAAACTTTTCTGTAACCGTAGTAGTGCTGTGTGTGCGCCATTTGATCAACCCTTTAAGGTTACGTGCTGACTGATTGACAGGTGCATGATGCGTGAGGCCAGCAAACACGATGTATAGCCGTTTCCCTTCACTTCAGGACGCATAGGCTCTGTAGGTCTATTGGGACATTCATAAATATTCCTAGCAAATCTTAATAATTGTTTGAGACTTATGCTTTACATAAACGCACTAAATCTCAATTTAGCAGAGTTTATTTGAGAGCCCACATGAAGATCTGCGCTTGAGCAGCGTATATTTGAGGGAGCGTGCAAGAAGTTTTGTGCACGAGCAGAGAAAATCAAAGCACAAGCAAAGAGATTCACACGCTTGTAGGCTATTACATAAATGCGATCTCAAATTGTAATACTGTGCTCACGACATTTGTCATTGAAATATTGCCAGGAAGTTGGTAGATCTGTGTAAAAAAGGCCTGCTGCCACAGCTGGAAATAATCCTAGAGGAAACACTGGAAGCTCATTTTCTAAAACCCATAATAGTAGCTCTTTAATTACTTTGAGCAGTAGACGAAAAACCTCAGAAACTTGAACAGACTTAAACTTGAGTCTTTCTAAGGCAAAATAATGGATGTATATTGAATTACTGTCCTGCAAATAGACAATAATCTAGGAAAAACGTTACTAAAAAGAGCTTTGGCTTGCTTAAGATACTAATGTCATGTTAAAATAACAATCATAACATTGGATTTCACAACAAATAAAAATAAAGCACAAGACAAAATGTACCCGTCACTCAACAGTCAAAACAAAAACTGAAAGTTGGCCTACATCAAATTAGTAATTCCGGAAGCAGCAGCTTTGTACTATGGATTGGATGTAAGAAAAAGAGAGAGGGGGATGTAAATCTCCAGGCTAGTCTGATGGATGTGTAGATAAACGGTAATGGAAATGAGAGTGCCGTGACTTTGCAGATGCTGTGTTCTTCTTCAATGCAAAATGGCCATCACTCTTCCTCCGACAGCTCCATCCCTGCTGAGATGTGCACAGATGAAAAAAAGCAAGAGCAAAGGATGTGCCATGCTGAGGGAGGGCTTCTACTGTGATGTCTCGAAATGCATCTTTTGGTGCTTATTTGCAGTTGAGCTCTGTCATACTTGCAGTGAATCATGCTGTTGGCAGATCCGGGGTCATTAGTGATGGACTAAACAGCTCTCCTCCTACAGATAATGTAGACCTGCTCTCTTCTCAGTCCTATTGAGAGCTGCCTTGCTGTCTTCTGCCTATATATGCAGCTACTTTAACATTCAGTCTTTTTGAAGAGGATGAACTGGAAAAAGCAGATGAAATACAAGAACATCCAAGCTAATTCAGTCCCTATTGTAAACGATTATACAATGGATGTATATTAGATTTGTTTATTGTATGCAAGTCTGAATGAACTGATGTTATTGCATGTTTTTATTTGTCATTCGTTAGGTTATATCAGTGGTTCCCAAAGTTGGGGTCACGAGACAAAGGGGTCGCTTCGTGATTTCCAAAAATATCATATATGTCATTAAACTATTATAATTACCATATTTTATTCATAACATACAGAAGAAAAAAAAATAGTTTTTAATAGTTACATAAACAACAACATGCAAATAAAAACCCATCAGCATTTCAGTTCTTTTTTCAATGGATTGGGCCCACTGGGGTTATTGTGCTAGATTAATGACACTGATTTTATGGCACAATGTTAAGCTTTGACATCTTTATGGCACTCACATTCATTAAAAACAAAGGCCACAGCTTTAAACCTAAGAATGGTATTGTGCTGTAAACATTCTGTCCACCATTCTCAATAAGTGAAGTTAATAATAAATTAAACAAATGAATTGAGACTATAGAAAATTATATGGTTGTTAGAATGTTACACTTTCTTGTGTTGTCAATGAGCTTGTTTATATAGTTCCTATTACTGTGTGTGCACCGTTGTGTACAATGTTTGTATGTTTATAACCACCAGAGGATAGCGAGGGTCACGAATCAATGGAAGTGTTATTTTGGGGGTCGCGAACTGAAAAGTTTGTGAACCTCTGGGTTATATCATTGTTACGGATAGTTGTGCAATGGATCTCAAACATCACAGTTCAGATCACACTATGGTTTTTGAGTCATGAATCTTTTTTTTGGCTTAGCATAAAGGAGAGGAGACACATTTAATTTGCATTTTGTTTATTACAAGAACAATACAGGACATTTCGATTTTAAAGGGGACCTATTTTGCCCCCTTTTGCAAGATGTAAAATAAGTCTCTGATGTCTCTAGAAGCATGTATGTGAAGTTTCAGCTCAAAATACCTCACAAATAATGTTTATTAAATTAATAATTATTAAAAATAATGTTAATGGCCCCTTTTAGGCTTTGATCTAAAATTGTGCTGTTTTGGTGACTGTTGCTTTAAAATTAAATGAGGTTGTGCTCCCAGCCCTCTTTTTTAAAAGGGGCCGGGGCTACAAACGCTTATTTCATAAGCTCAGCTGCAGAACCTAAACAGGACTAATGCTATCTTTGTGAAAAACTAAATGTCAAAAGTATCTCAGAAGAAGGTAGTCTATGGAGATTACAGTGTTCATTTGTGCATAAAGGTCCACATTATAATGTTATAACATTTATAATTATTATTGACATTTCTCAAACATATGGTAAAACAACAATTATATTAGGTCTATGTGTACAGGTCTACTGTTGGTTAAAATACTCAATTTTGTGTAGGCTTGGAACAGTGGACTTGAACAGACTATTTAAATTTGTCCTGGTTGTTACAAGTAGAATACAACGATTCATAATTCTGAAGTTGAATTATTATGTTTGAGACGTTTGCTTACAATCTGTCATTGACAACATTGTTAGACCATTTTTCACTGATAAAATGAGACCTTTGTCATTATTATCATATTCAGCTTTATATAGGCTAGAGTAGTTATACATTCATTCATTCATTCATTCATTTTCTTGTCGGCTTAGTTCCTTTATTAATTCGGGGTCGCCACAGTGGAATGAACTGCCAACTTATCCACAAGTTTTTACGCAGCGGATGCCCTTCCAGCCGCAACCCATCTCTGGGTAACATCCACACACACATTCACAGACACACACGACGGACAATTTAGCCTCCCCAATTCACCTGTACCGCATGTCTTTGTACTGTGGGGGAAACCGGATCACCCGGAGGAAACCCACGCGAGCGCAGGGAGAACATGATAACTCCACACAGAAACGCCAACTGAGCCGAGGCTCGAAAGCAGCGACCTTCTTGCTGTGAGACGACAGCACTACCTACTGCACCACTGCTTCGCCTAGTAGTTACACAGACCCAGTTAACATTCACAACACTTTGCTTTTACTATGAAATAAAAAAACGTATTAAATGCTTGTTGTAATCATAATTCTAAAATGCGATATGATCTTTTAAATTATGTGCACACTTTTGTTTTTCACTTTTACTGCTGAGTGCAGCTCATGGCTGCCGTCACATAGAGAAAAAAACATACATGCAACTCATACTTCCCGTGTGGCCAAATGATCGATCTGTGCAACAGTCTGAAAGTTATCTGCACATTTATTACCTGTTATTCACAGCCTATGCAGGTCCTGTTCATTAAAGTAGACTAGATTGGTGGGCACACACATGACCTCTCTGTAGTTAAAAAAAAGTGCGTCAACTCATGTATGATTTCGTGGCCGAGATTACGTCATTACATTAAGACAAATATGACATTTTGGGGTGAATTATACCTTATAAATACAGTATGTGACAGTTTCAACACCATTTGAAGGTGTCCATGTTACAACCACCTTTACACTTCTCTCCTGACCTTGAAAATATAATTTGCTAAATCATAGAAAAACTCAATTAAAATGGTGTGGGGGGTTAAATTAAGATCATAATCTTTTTTCGATTAATCGTGCAGCCCTTGTACACCATGAAAACTTGAATGGAGCATGACTGCTTCTCACTCAGGGCTGTCTAAGCTAATGAGGTAGACAAAGAAAGAATGTCAATCAAAGTGTTTCTGCAGACTGTTTTTATAAAATGGTATAATAAAAGTAAATATTATTTGTGACTTTAATTAAATAAAATCAAGAAATAACCAACTGAATTAATACAATTGTAAAATAAAATATTCAATACTCAGTTCTTAAAATTAACTGGTGCTGATAATGCCAAATATATACATTTACCAATATAATATTGTAAAAAAAAAACAAAACCCAACAACAAAAACAACAAATCGTTAAATTTATTTTTAGTCTTATTTTCAATTGATTATAAATTAATATGTTTTTTTTCAACAACTCACTCATAAATTCTCCTTCACATTACTAGAATATTAATTTTTTGAAGAATTATTTAATGAGGCACTTCTTTGATGGTTGGTTACACACAATAAAAAAAAAACTGACTGACACTTTTCAGTTTTGGGATTGTCTAGCTATTCATTATGGGATTCATAAGCTTTTGCCATTAAATGATGCATTAAATGCTGCCTTAAAATTCAGGGTATTTTTAAGTCTTTTGGAGCAGCTTTTGCCTTAGAATACTGCCTACAAAAGCTGCTATGTTTTATAATTCATAGCAGTTTCCTCAGAAGGTCTTCCCTTCCCTGTTTTTGAGCCAGGAGGGTGATGTATGTCATTCCTGATGAATGACCACCAGTTGAAAGGGAGACATAACCGAAATATAGCTATAAATCGCCGTAACACACTCCTCTCTGGAGCAAGACACACTTTTGGATCCTCTGACTGACTTTTTGATGAATTCACAGGAATGGAGGTTATCCCACACTAAGCGTCCATTTATAAAATTCCGTATTTGAGTTAGTGATGCGAGTGTTGCTCTTGTTGAAAAACATAGTGCGCTTCTCATCAGCCATGTCAGGGTGTCGGCACAGCTTCATGATGGAGAGATCCTGGCCCCATGTGTTTAGTTTCTCCTACCACTGCTTTATAGCTACTCAGGAGAAGCATTTTCTTAGCCTTCATGCTCCACTATAGCCATAACTCTAAACTGACCAAGGTTTCGTTCTCAGAAAAGGAGAACCAGAGTGGAATGCTTGCAGCTGGCACATATTTATACTGAACTTGAAAGACAGACTTTGTGGTTATTGATTAGTTCGACTGATTTAAGGGTAGTGCTGACGTGGCCTGATGGGTAAGAGCACATCCAGATACTTCAAGTACTTTTCACTAGACTTCCTTCTGTTCCTTAGAGCTGAGAGAGATAGAGTAATAATTGCGAAGGAAAGGCATTGGATAATTGGATGTTAAGGAACAAAGTTGGGAAAAAATACTGAGCAATGGAAAAGAATTCAGCTTGAATACTTGTATTATGGCAGGAGGAGAGAAGAATAGGGTAGATAAACAGTGAAAGGGTAACGGTGCCCTAGAGAAGAAGGGAGACTTTCTGGCTGTATTTGTACTATTGTGTTTTCATTTTAAAGTGGCATTTTAGAATTAAAACACCCCTTTTACAGACTGCCATTTTATTGCACTTCTGAAAAACAACATCTGTCAAGATTACATGATCATTCATGCATCCATACTTGCAGTCTAATGGCTGTGTAATAATGGTCATATGAATGGAGCTGTTGACGAATCAGGGAACAATACACAATATTCCAGAATACCAGTCAGAGAGTGATTGTGGATAGCTAGCGTCCATTTTCAAAAGTTTGCATTTCAGAAAGTCTGAATTGAAACGAAACACAACTGTTTCCAAATTAAAGCGGGATTCCTTTTATAACTTTTTTTTTTAAATGCTCCATTTTTGCAAGTCGAAGGTGCCTAAGTAGTAAAGGTTGTTTAACCATAACAAAACTTAAAGAAATGTGTAAGGTGAAAACTCACTAGTTTAAGGGGCCAATCACATTGAATAAACTTGTTGAATTGCATCTTTTGTGCATATTTTCAATAGTTTACTAATGGCTGCAAGCATTTTGCACGCTGCTTCTGCGCCCTGCGTGCCTCAACTACCTGCTAAGTTTTGCATTTTTGTTGTGCGCTGTGCACTTTCAGTTGAAAAAAAGTCAACACTAAGCTCTGCCTGAAAAGTCTTATTACTGACTTCATCACGTCCTGCGCTTTATGTATGCATGTCAATTTAATTAAATGTATTGCTGTTTGAATACAGTATATTAATATAGATGTGTAGTTAATTTGAAGTAATTTCTCAGATGTAATTAACTCAAGACAAGTTCCGAAACGATCACTAAAATATCTGTGATTGTGAACAAGAAAAGAAACGGTCAAATTAATCTGTTAAATTTAAAACAAAGGAGAAACTGGTTTGGTTTGGTTTAACTGTACAAGGGAAACACTCGTGATGCTAAATCATTTGCCGTCGCTACGCAGAGAGGTGATCTGATCTTAGGCTAAGGGTGGGAGAGACTGCTGTATGAGGACTAGGCTCAGGACTGAGGACTGAGACATCACCCGCAGCTCGTTGAGAAGAGTAGGAACATTACATTGACGACACATGAGAGTCTATACAAATCTCCAGTAACACTAAAAAGATTGCTAGATTTGTCGCTAGTCCCTTTTTTGGAATTTTTTTTGCTAAGGGGGTCTAAAAAATAAAAAAATATTGCGACAAACTTGCTAAGTTGGCAACACTGGGAAAAAGCACTTTACATCAGTCTTGCCTTTTTCATTCTGTAATCAAATGAAAGTAGAGGCTGGGTTTCCTCTGAGGTGACAGCGGTATTTTTGTTGTCAAGATTACTACAAAGACTTTTAAAGGTGGAGGAGAGACTAGTGGTCGCTGCTTCAAATCATCCAGAGCTGTATGACTTTACAAATTTTGAAAATCACAATAACAGCACCACTCATGCACAATACACAACTGAATCAGTCGTTGCCTAGTGAAATTTTCTTGTAAATAAAAAAAGGCAGTGTGGTGCTCCTCATGTAAAAGCGTGTTTGGTGTTATTGCCCCCAGAGGTGTCATATAAACGGTCAATTTGAATATTGTTCACTTGAATGTTCAGTAGTAATTTTCACGTTATAGCTAATATAAAAATATCTGTAGTATTTTGTTTAAATGAAATTAAATATTACAATGCAAGTGAATAAAGATGTAATGATGCAATAATGTATAGAAGAAAACTCTTTTTGAAATTTGTTTTAAATTACAAGTCTCACTGTTAATAAATTGCTAAAGCGATAGTTCATCCAAAAAATCTAATTCTGCAACCATTTACGCACCCTTAAGTTGTAGGAGATTCTTACTGTTTATTGCAAAAAAAATTCTGCAACAACAATTATATAACAATAATTACAATTACATCACTATTATATTATACTTTAAATACTTGACCTGCAAAAAAACACGACACATTCTAATTGTTTATGATTTGATCATTCATCAGCATTAACCATTGTGAAAATAATACATTTAATCACATATTGGCACATTCAGTGTTCATTGTTTGGGCTTTCAGCAGTGACATTTACATTGCATTGCACTGAACTAAACTGAACTTTAACTGTAAAAACAGAACTGAAACACTTTCAATTTACTAGAACTTCATCTATGTTACGCTGCTTTGACATATTCTATATTGTAAAAAGTGCTATAGATATAAAGATGAACTTAATATATTATTTCTCTGGGTTATTGTTGCTTTGGCTTTTTTTTTTCCTTTTATTGCTTTACATTTTCAACAGTGCTTGTGCTGCATCTTTATCGTCCTTGGTGTGAAGTAGCCTTGACAAACAAAAAACCTTATTCTCCGGCCCTGACATTGAGCGGCGTCCCACTGTGCTGCTGAATCCCCAGGTGCTCTTCTTCCAGATTGAGGGCTGCAGAGAACAGACAGCTGAGAGTTGCAGGCCATGGCCACATTACTCTCTGAGAGCTGTAAAGTCTGCTGGGGTTCAGGTGGAGGCAGAGCTAGTGTGAAGAAGCGTCTCCACATCTCAGCCTTACAGAGCACTGCTCTCTAAGTGCCTTTCAATTGGGGCTTCCACCCGACAGCAGGACAGTCTTGTTGCACTCCCTGTCATTATGAGTCTCTTGGCAGAGCAAAGCCTTTTAACCTGTGTCATGTCGTTGTTTGTCAGGCTGAGGCTATGTGACAAATGTCTTCTTTTTTTCATTCCCCCAGTTGAGATGTTCACATGTTTGTCAGAGGCTGAAGGAATGTAGTCAGCATCGGTTAATGTAGTTTGAGTGAAAGTTGATTCATGATGAAGTGCATAACTCTGTTAAATTTGACTTTCTTAACAAACCTGTTACTAAATGGCTTGTTTTACCATTGGAATACTTTTTTTCTACCTAAAAATAAGAGATATTGTGATATAGGTGTTTTATTTAATGTTGTTATCTGTATTCACATATTATTTGTTAAATTGTGTGTTAATTTAGATTGAAATGTACATTTACAACCATATAATACTTTTTAATACATTTTTAATGTTACGTTTTGGAATTTACTTGAAAAATATCTGATGACTATGAATAATTAAAAATAAAATATGTTAAATGTAATCTCGCTAATTTTAATGCATTTTTGATTTAAGATCCATTTTATTATAATATAATATAATATAATATAATATAATGTAATGTAATGTAATGTAATATAATATAATATAATATAATATAATACAATAAAATGCCCCTATTATGCATTATAAAAGGTCATTTTATTTTTGAGGGTCTCCAATAACAGGCTGATATGCATGCAAGGTCAAAAAACCCTTTCATTGTCTTATCATTGACATCTATTTTTATTAATTTTATTATCCCAACTACCCCCATATGATTTGTTCAGCGATTCATTTGTTCCCAAACCCCTCCATTGCGTGAGGCTAATCTGCTGTGATTGGTCCGATGACCCAGTCTGTTGTGATTGGTCAACAGGGTGAGAGAGAGAAATGCCCACCATGGCTATGAAGTAGCTGAGACTTAGGAGAGCCCAATGCAGGATACTACTTAACACTAACCTCTAGTAAAAACAACGACACACATTCAGTGTTCATCCACACCGTGGCAAAAGTTGATCTATTTTGAAAATTGATGCACCGCGTATGAGGAACAGCTGATGGTGGCCATAGCAAAGGCAAGTGGCAGATGATCGCGAGTTTACAAATGCATTTAAATCCATAAAGGAAAAAGCACGCGTCACGTTTTCAATCTGGTTTTGTACACAATTTGTGAATAGCCCATACAGATTTAACCTGAGAGAGACAGTACAAGCACTGATCTATAATAGGTTCGTGATGACAATCCGCACAGGGCAATTACAACATACAACACACAATTAAATACATAATTTGCAAGCTACACAAAATGAGGCAATAATTTTATTTATACTTATAGTACATGTTATCATCTGGAAGAAGAAGAAGAAACTGGCTAATATGAACTGCAAAAGACTGACATAGTCCCTGTCAAAGTCTGACAAAGTCCCATACTTAATAGTCTCTGCTGCTCCTTCCTTTAATAGCAAATGCCTGGCGAATCCCGCGTTGAAGCGTAGGTTATTGCATCAAAAATCTGAAAAATGACAGGAAAAATCACAGCACTGGGTTGGCTATACTGTGGTATTGTTGTGAAAGTGAACTTTTACCCTTTATTCCCCTCTGCTGAATCTCCATCTGTCAGTCATCCTCGTATTCGCATCATGATCAGTTGTGTGATCCCCCGCGCTCCACTAGTGTCTGAATGGAAAGGCGTGTTCACGTTTTACCAGATCTGGAACTACACATTTGATGATGTACCATACCATATCGACATTGACGCGATTAAGCAAAAGAATTGAACCCAAAACGATTAATTTATTCAACTCAGAGTTTCTATTTTGTTAAAGAATCAATAGTTTTAAACATGGTGCGCTTTCAGATTTAAACCTCAGCTGGATGTTTTCATTTACTTAGAGATGCGTTACACACTGCATGGAAGCTCATTTTCAAAAACCCATAATAGGGTCTCTTTAATAATTATTTTATCTATGCTATTTTATTGTTTCTACTTTAACATTTCATATTTAGTTCAATGTGTTGCTTGCATGTTCTTTGTAATTGTTTGTGAAATTTTTAGCATTTTTAGAGTTTTCCAAGATATTTTAATTATTCTAATAATTATATATACAAAGTGTGTGTGTGTGTGTGTGTGTGTGTGTGTGTGTGTGTGTGTGTGTGTGTGTGTGTGTGTGTGTGTGTGTGAACTAAATATGTAAATATAAAAAAACATAGTTATCATTATTATTATTATTATTTACAATGGACATAGTAATAGTAGTTAATTTTATTTTGATTTAGTTCATTTACATAGGTAGTGTTAAAATCAGCCATTTACTCGTTGGCTATGATCTAATATTATTTATGATCTTATTGGTATCAGCTTGAGTTTTATTGTCGGACTAGCATAGTCTGCTTCCTAGATTCTAAGAATTTAAAACTTGGCTTTGATTGACAGGTAGAAAAAATTGGCAATAACCTTGAGCATCTTAGCAACCAAATAGCAACACACTGTAAACCATTGATAACATAATATCATAACAGTGGCAACGTTGCAGTTCTTCTTTTTCCTTCCAAAAATTGAAACATGTCATATCCTGGATAGACGTTATGAGTCTGTGTGGGCGAACATGCTGTTTTTCCTCCACACTTTGTCTCAAATAAGCATAACTTTCTCGGTCTCAAAGAGGTATTAGAAGGGATGCTTTTTGCTATCTCTTTCTCTCCTTCAGAAAGCCAAGCAGACCCCATGCTGTTGAGATTAGTGGCGATTGGACACGGTGTAATTTTAGAGCGAGTGTTTCTGGGTCTTTGCATGTAGATGCGCGGCGAGGAAACCACTACGGTGAGAATAGCACAGATGCTACAAAACCACACTGACCTTTTTACAGGACTGGATCTAATGAAGTGTGAACAGCAAAGTGAGATTTAAGGAGCTGTTGGTTTTCGCTGTGGAAACGCACACCCACGCACACACACACATTGTGAAGACGCTCTGTATTGTCTTTTAGACTTTAGATTTCCATTCGCTCCCTGTAGATGCATGCATTGTTTAAAAGAGTTCCTTGTAGTACTTGATGTTAAAAAGGAAATATTAAAGTACAGGGAGCAGTTGGCCTGTAGATGGGAATGAGGATTGACGGATGCTCTGACAGCACGGAGGATGCTCTCTTTAGAGGGACGGCTAATAGTCTCTCATTATAACGGCTGCTATGAATTATTGATGAAGCCGACGAAGCCTGTCTGCCCTTAACTACACGACTATTGATCCCAACTGCAGCGCCAGTACAATTAAGACCCTGCCAAATGAATGGGCCGCGGAACCTGTGTCAAATATTCCATTTTCAATCTAGATATGCTTTATCAGATGGAGGGAATTACCTCAGGCCTCTTTAAAACCGTGACTGATTCCTGCAGAAATGGGACCAGTGCGATTAGTAAAGCCCAACGTCTCTGCGCAGATGTTATACTGTTAAAAAAATCAAGAAGCTTCAATTAATTATTATTTAGTTACTTGTTTCATGTGTTTTTTGTTCAGTCAGTTTAACTCTTCAAAATAGTATTTTAATGATTCAGTGAAATACATTTTTTAGATGTTAGTTAAAACTAAATCAAGGATGTTGCATACATTTAATGGTCAGAAGCGTCTTTACAAAAAAATAGATAAAACAAATAGAAACAAAATGGTTAAAAAATGACTGACAATGCAATTTGGAAACATTGCTCATGTGTTGTAGTGCTTTGGATTTAATTGCGATTGATTCATAAGATCCAAGAAATCATTGTTAGCCAACTAAGGTTGCAAGTTAAGTCGTTACTAGTTTGTTGATTTGGCATTTCCCAAACCCATCGTTCCAACATACATTTGCAAACTGCATCACAAACTTGTACGTTTAAAAACATAGTTCCTGGTTGTGTTCTATTGTCAGTTATCCCCGCTATGCCCAATTCATTTAGAACGTTCCAACGTTTAAACATTAAAGTCATCACTCAGGTATAATTTGCTTTCAAAGTGTTTTTACAGTTCAGTTTAAGCATCTCCAAAGCGAATTTTATGTTAACTAACGTGGTTCAAACGATGGATATGCAACAGAGCAACCATTGTTTTGAGAAACACTTGTCAGTAAATCCTTTTTTCTCCAAATGATGCATCGTACTCTGATAAAGTAGTTCTGCCGCGAGTTACGTCTTTGTTTGGGAAACGCACCGCAGAGCGAGTACCAATCAAGTGGTGAAATGTGAATATTGGCCGTTACTGATCTTCGGCTGATCGATTCGAGCATCCCTAATTATTATTATTATTATTATTATTATTATTATTATTATTATTATTATTATTATTATTTACACTGGACATGATGTGATACATAAATGTTAAGTTAATAATAGTAGTTAATTTACTAATTATTGGCTAAATTTGCATTTAGAACATATAAATGTAATATAAACATCTAAAGCTTGCAGTTTGTGACTTTCGCCTTAATCAATCAATGATTTTAAATCAATCAATACTTTTTTTTTCCACGTTACCTCATACTTCAGTTTATCATCGAATCTTTACCAATCAAATGCTCTCTAGAATCTGATATGCCCTGCTCCCTTGAAGACTTCTTCATCTTTAAAAAATATTATAAAGGTTATAATATCTGTTGCATTTGTGTCGATTCGTCCAATCAAAATTTGCCATTTTGAATGTTGAAAGTTTAAAAATAACTGTTTATTCAATTATTCTTTTTCTTTTGGGCTTAGTACCTTGATTAATCTGGGGTCGTCTCAGTGGAATGAACCACTAACTGTTGCCCCAAAATAACTGTATATTTTAAGTATAATTTTGCACAAATAATATACTGTATGTCTTTTTAAAATCAAAATCATACTGCCATCACTAGGCATGGGCCGATATAAGATAGTGATGCTATGATAACCTTCTTTTAAAATATCTGGGTAAAACACTACTTTTTCCCCCATTGAACACAATATATTTTATTTTAAGAGACATTTAAAGTATTTGGGAACAGTAGCTTTTGATGTGGAGGTTCCTTTTCTGCTGGAGATACTGTTCCCCTAAAAAACTAAATAAAATAGTTGCAAAAAACACATAAAAAACTGTAGATATACTGTAGGAACGGTATGACTGAATATTCTGGTGCTTTTAAAACCTTGACTTTTCCAAATGCTGGTAAACCTTGAAACCCGTTATCATGCCATGCCTAGCTATCGTTATACTTATCTTTCACTTGCTAAAAATCTATTTCAGTTTCGTTCTTCTGTTTTTCACAAAATAAGTTATTTTAAAAAATGCTGGTTCTGGCACCCATCAGCTTCCATATGTTTATTTTTTTTTGTCAAACATCATTCTACAAAATATCTTCTTTTGTGTTTCACAGAGGAAAGAAGTTCAAATAGGTTTAAAACCACATGAAGGAGAATATATAAAGAGGTCATTTTTATTTTTAGTGAAATATCCCTTTAACAAAGGTCAAGCAAAAATGTTAGGTCAACTTAAAATTGCTCCGCCAAAGTTTTATTAATTTTGTATACTGGCCATTTATATTTAGATTAAAAGGGTGATAAAAGTATAAAGTGAGTATAAAGTAAATAAAACCATTAACAGAATGTTCATGATTAGTTCCTTCCACATTTTTCATGTTTACCAAGGGAGAAAAAAATGCAAAAAGCAAATAGATTCTGGATGTTATTTGACTAACTTGTCTGATCCACGTCAAAAAATCTCTTTCTATTTTTATTTTTATAGCAATTTAGACTGCCGTAAAAGTGCTTATAATGCTTCGGAAGCTATAACAGTAAAAAATAACGGGGAAGCATGGAGTTTCTAAACAAACAGAACAGCACATTCTTAATTAACTTGCCCTGAACCAACTTCTCATTCTGAGGTAATAAAATGTGTTTTCCCTGGATTCTAAGATAACTGTTCACATTTAATATAGGTGTTTTGCAGGCGTAACGATGGCTCAGTGGTTAGCACTGTTGTCTAACAGCAAGAAGGTTGCTGGTTTGAGTCTCGGCTGCGCCAGTTGGCAATGCTGTGTGGAGTTTGCATGCTCTCCTTGCGTTCGCGTAGGTTTCCTCCAAACACCTTAGCAATGACCTAGAACACCTCAGCAACCGACTAGCAACACTTCAGCAACCACTTAGAAAACCCTAGCAACCGCCTAGCAACACATTAGCAACGGCCTAGCAACACTTTAGCAACCGCCTAGCAACACCTTAGCAACCACCTAACAACGCCTTAGAAACCACATAGCAACCAATCAGAACACCCTAGCAACACCTGAGCAACCACCTACAAACACCTTAGCAACCTCCTAGCAGCCACTCAGAACACCTTAGCAATCGCCTAGCAACCACTCAGAACACCCTAGCAGTGCTTTAGCGACCATTCAGAACACCCTAGCAACCACTTAGCAACACCTTAGCAAATACTCAGAACCTCATATCAAATGCCTAATGCGAAACATTCATTCATTCATTAATCATCTTTTCAGCTTAGTCCCTTTATTAATCTGGAGTCGCCACAGCAGAATGAACCACCAGCTTATCCAGCATATGTTTTTATGCTGCGGATGCCCTTCCAGCTGCAACCCGTCACTGGGAAACACCCATACACACTCATTCACACATACACTATGGACAATTTTAGCTTACCCAATTCACCTATACTGCCTGTCTTTGGACTGTGGGGGAAACCAGAACACCCGGAGGAAACCCACGCCAACGCGGAGAGAACATGCAAACTCCACACAGAAATGGCAATTGACCAAGCCGAGGCTTGAACCAGCGACCTTCTTGCTGTGAGGCGATCATGCTACTCATTGCACGATCTTGCAGCCTTAGTGAGAAACATGCCAATCTATACTAGAAACATGCTAACATATGTGTACTTATCTATGCCAACTGTTTCCAACTACTTTGAATACTTTAAAACTACTTTCTTAAGACACCATATAGTTTGTCTACAAACTTTACTTTTTTAGTTGAAATTAAAATGTTTTTTTGTACCAAAGTTTCACCCAAACTATTTGTATTGGTGTAAACCTGCCTTCATCTGGCTAAAGAAAAAACTAACTTTTTTACAAGCATCCACCTCACACAGCTGCATGTTATGTACAGTAATAGAAGACTGGGGAATTCTTTAGGAAACTTTTGTTATATAATATTTATCAGTTTTGCTTGTGTTGCAGAAATTACACACTGTGACTTTTTAAATTTAGATGCAAGAGACAGGAGTCTTGTAGAAATTAAATACAGGCATTCGTATCCAAGCTTCCTGTGTGATTATTTCAGTTTGGCTTCTGTAGAAGCCCGGCCCACTCATCAGTCCAGCTGTGCAGTGTTATATTATAGATGAATCCCCTGCTGTGTCGACTGCTCTCAACTCTGTGGGCTAAAAGCCGAGCCAGCTAACCACTCTAAACAACATATGAGCGTTCTGTCTCTCTCTTGTTATCTCTTTACTCCTCTCACTTTGCCGCTCTTTTTTTTCCTTGATCCAGCTCACCCTTTCTTCATGTAACAGTCCATTTATCACCTCTATACGGCAGACATGTGAGTGTGTGTTTCTGCTCAATTATATTCTGTGCATCTCAGATTGTGTCACAATAGAATCTTTGCATCTCAGTACAACTTGAGACAAACGAACATCACAGTAACATTTTTGGATTTGTTCATTCTTTTGTCGCGAAGCCTGCGAGGGAGAGTTAAAAATATGTTTCTTCAGATATCCTATGGAAAGCTGACAGCACTGAACTTTAAAAAAGACATGACATAAATAAATAAAGCAAGTGTGATGGAGAAAGGAAGTTAAAAACATCTGCTGCCTGTCCACCGAGAGACAGTTCCTGCTTATCTATCATTTCTGATAAAACCCAGACTAAAGATGCAGAAATTTAGAACTTCTTGAGAGTTTTTTTTTTATAACTGCTCGTGAAAGTATTCCCTTAGTACCTGTGGTAGAAAACAGATTAAAAAGTCTGTGAAACTTTTACACATAAACAGACACTGCGAGGCGCAACTCTCGGCGAGTCATTGATTGACAGAAAGTGATGGGTTCCCTATTCGCACATTACTCAGCAAAGTCTTGAGAGATTCACTTTTTTTTAGCAGACTTTTCTGCTTTTTTCTAAATTACAGGATATTCTGAAAGAAGACAGGAATCAGCTTGGCCACACAAAAGGGAAGCTTAGTATTTGGCTTTAGTGTTTGATTTTGACAGAGTTTACTTATGAAAAGCAGTATGAACTTTTCAAATGGAACAAACAGGGCTCCCTATCGAGCAGCAGTCTGACTGAACCTGAGCTCCAGCTGTTGGCTGTTCAATAGTCTCGTGTAGTCAGATAGCAACAGGTCTAGTACACACTGGAGGTTATTCTACTCAAGAAATGTCTGCTTAGACAGGAGATAACTTTACACCTGACATACAGACCACTCATAGTTTGTGTTGACAAACTTTGTGAAGTGTATTTAGCGGTTGATAAGGCCCAATCCCAATTCCTCCCCTTAGCCCTTCCCTTTACCCCTACCCCTCGATTGGTGCATGTGAAGAGGTAGAAGTGTCCCAGTTTTCTTTAGCTTAAAGGTGTAGGGCTAAGGGGAAGGGCTAGATGGCCCTTGAAACTGAGATTTTTCAGATTTTACCATACTCGAAACGAAGAGGTACAAAAATTTCTCAGAATACACCATCAACCACCTACAACAACATCATGGCTGCGCATGGAAGTAAGAAGATGCACAAATTAGTATTTTTTATCATTCTATGAATTTTTATGTTTTATTTGAATGTTGTAAAACGCATTACAAAAATATACAAAAGGGGCAAAAATATGTAACAATAAGCAAGTACAAAAAAAAGTACAAAAAATCAAACACTAGTGCAATCTTCTATACAGAAAATACAGGTCTACAATGTGCTGACCAGAACTAGTATCCGGTACCAAGCTATGAATAGGGGGTGGGGGCTCAATCAGAAAGAGTAGGCTCAAGCTGAAGAGTTTGGACATGTTTGCGAAGGGGTTCCCACAATGCAATGAAAATAGTGTAAGGTCGGTGAAGAGAGTACCTAATTTTCTCTAATTTTATAAAATAAAGAACATTTCTCCTCCAACAAGTGTGAGAAGGAGGGTAAGGGCTCTTCAAGTTCAGAAGAATAAACCACATAGCCAGAAGGGTTACGAAGCCATAATTATAAATTTTACAACAAACAAGTCTATGCTTTGATATAATAAAAACAAAAGTAATGCAATTGGAATAAACACAGCAGTCGCCCTCGTTGATCTCATTTGAAGTACAAGCTCGCGATGATATATGATGACGTGTGCAGGTGTTGTAGAGCTTTTTCAGGGGTAAATTTTGAAGCCCTTCCATTTCACACTAGTTTCAAGGGCCAAGGGGACGGGCAAGGGGTAGGGGTACAGAAATAGATTTGGGATTGACCCTAAATCTTCTCTCTCCCCCATCATACCACACAACACCCTCAAAACATTATGCAATTCTCAGTGTGCGTCACACTGGGCTTGACAAACCACCTGTAAAAAGCACATTTTTTCATCTCACTGTCAATTTAATCCACATTTGCATCAGTTTTGTACATCTGCACACTTTCTTACTGTCATTCAACATCTGATAAAAAAGTTGAAGTGTGCTTCACAGAGGTGAGTGGGTTTCACAAACCACCTAGAAAAACTATTTTCTCTCTATTTTTCTGTTTCAAAGAAGACAAACATGTTGTTTGTATGAATAGCACTTCTTGCAAATGTAAATCGAAACTTTAGGAATCGAAAGTTTAGGATTAGTCCTACAGATGATGACATTTCGGTTTTAGCCAATTGTTTGCCAAATATTTGTTTATGTTTATTTTTGGCATTTTTACCTTTGTTATGACAAGACAGGGAGTGTGCAGGTTCTCCCCATGTTCGCATGGATTTTCTCTGGATCCTCCGGTTTCCTCCACAGTGCAAAGACATGCGATATAGGTGAATTGAATAAATCAAATTGTCTGTAGTGTATGTGTGTGTGTGTGTGTGTGTGTGTGTGTGTGTGTGAATGAGTATGGGTGTTTCCCAATACTGGGTTGCTTCAGGAAGGCCATCTACTGCATAAAACATATGCTGGAATAATTGGTGGTTCATTCTGCTATGGCGACCCCTGAAATAAAGACTAATCTGAATAAAAATGAATAAATGACAGTACAGTATGTTGACAGGAAGTGAAGTTGGAGAGAAAGAGGGGACTGGGATTGGTAAAGGTTGCACTCTATTTTGACATTATGTCCACTAGCCTATCGGAGCTGACAAATGAGTCTTTTAAACTGCAATTTTATTATTATTTTGCATACTAAAAGTTTAGTGTCTGTAAGTTTTACATTTTTTTGCTTGTTTTTTTTTTTTTAAAGGAATTTCCAAGTTCACATTTAGTTTTGTTTATGTCAATATAACTTCTACATTTTTATAACTCTTCAGAGCAACTGGAATTCCTTGCATGCATTTTAATAAGCATACTGGTATATATTTTAGTACAATGGAGTATCGCGTCTTTGCTATGTTTATTTTTTGCAATTTATGCTAATCAATTCTGATTTTCAGTTTTGCAAAGGAGGGAGCAATAGCTTTGTTTGTTGTGTAATATTTTTGAACTCCGACACTGTCTGAGAGCCATATTTTAGCAGAACACGGCCGAACTATTCACGGCTGTGGGACTGTGAACTGAGGCACATTTCCTTTATGATTTGCACTTCCTCATAAATACCTCCTCTGACCTCCTACCCCTCCACACACATATATACACCATGCATCATCTATTCTTTCCTTTCTCCGCCTCCATCATTCTTTTCTCTTTGGCCTTTTCCTTTCCTCCCATATCCACCCGCCATCTCTGATTCACCACCCTTTCAATGGTCTTAGCCTTTCTATTCCTGTCATTGGAGATTGTGTAGAAGCATTATTGGGATTTGTGTGTGTGTGAGGGCAGTGGTTTTTGTATGTTTCTTTATCCATGCATTTCTTTATGAGGACTAAGGCTGCATGGTGATTAAAAAGAACTAGATAACAGTAATTACCAGATTTGGACCTTTTGTAGGCATAAAATTGGTCCATGCAAAGTGCACTGACACAACTACAGTTGTGGTTGTTGCTGAAGTGTTAATAATGATAGATGGATGGATGGATGGATGGATAATTGGCATACAGTAGATTGATAATTATGATGGCAAAGCAGACTTTACTCTCACTCTCAGAAATAAAGGTACAGGAGCTGTCTCTGAGGCAGTACTTTTTCAAAAGATACATATTTGGACCCAAAGAGTCCACAGTGGTACCTCAAACGTTCATATTAGTGCCCAAATGTACCTAAAAAGTACCTTTGAGGTGTCATTATGGACCCTTCAGGTACAAATATGTACCTTTTGAAAAGGTACCGCCCCAGAGACAGCTCATGTACTTTTTATTTCCGAGAGTGTACACTTCAGTACTATCATCAACAATGTTCATTTAAGGAATAGAAAGTTGTAATGAACAACATTTATTTGAAACCAGCTTTTTTTTTTAAATGTGAAAGCTTTAAGTTGTAATGCATTCTGTGTCCACTCTCAACAGCTTAACTCTTGCTCATATTATTTAATTTGCTTTCTTTTTAAATTTAAATTCAGTAAAACTTTATTTTAGTGCACAATAGGGCTGGAGGATTTAAAATGGAGCCTAAAATCAAAATCACAATTAATTGAACATTTTAACTCGATTACATTTATTTTATTTATTTATTTAATTTTATTGCCCTTTTAGTTCACTGACAGGTTTTGTAGCGTAAATATGCTCACATATAACAAGTAAAAGGTTTCTGAATGACAGGTACATTAATTGATTTAAAAAAACAAACAAACAAAGGAAACAATATCTCCTGTCTATGAATACTGAACATCAACATTTTACAACTGAAATTAAAACACACACCGCCTAAAACAGTCACTTTTTTCCCATTAAAAAGTGAAAATAAGTAACTTTTCTCAATGCTGTCTTATTTTACAAATGTACAAGAAGCTAAAACTTGCTCATTTAGAGGCGGGAACCTGTGGATGTGCAACAACTTTATTTATAAAGTAAACCCATATACATACTGAGCTACTCCACGGGACTTGACACTTGTACACACTCGCTCCAAAGGGCTGCGCGGGTCTGCAAACTGCCATATGCGTGCACAAGATGCAGAAGAATAAATCAGCCTTAACAAAGCAGGGTCATGTGACTAGACTCGTGGTGGGGAAAGTAATTGAAAAAATTGACTTGGTAAAATAGATCGCTTATAGATTCTGAATATCAGTTTTGATTTCTTTTCAATTAATCGCCTAGTTCTAGTGCACGTCAATTATCACATGTACTTACTGTAGTAATGGAGACAATTAGGGGGGTTTGTTTGGTGATTTTCCAAAAATCTAATTAATTTTATTAAACTATTAGAATTACTATATTTATCCATAACCTAAATAAGACAAACATAGTAGTTAATACTTGCATTTAAAAACAACATGCAATTAAAAAGCCATTAGTCTTCAATTCTTTTTCCATCGGATTGTGACCACTAGGGTGATTACATTATATTAAAGTCAGAGCAATATTATCGGATGTAGCAGATTGATTTTATGGCACCAGGTTAAACTTTCTGACACCTATATGGCACTCACATGCATTAAAAATAAAGGCCACGACTGAATATTGAGGAAGTTTTCAGAGTGACGTTCTCCAAAATTTAACAAAGTTTAAAAGTTTGAAAAGTTTGTGAACCACTGGCCTAAGTAATAATATAATAATACAAATAAATTTAAATATAAATACTTCAACTTCAGTCATGTATGTTTTTCTTTCAAATTTATACATCAATGAAGGATCCAGACTATATTAGTTTAGTGTTTTTGGACACCTGCTAATAAGCATTTTGACATACTAAGTGCTAAATATATTAAAGTGAGACTGTTTTCCAATATTTCAAATTCTATGTGCATTACAATCCAAGAACTTACTCCAGCAGCTGTAACAACACATTTCAATTAACCTCAGTATTCATCTCTATCAAACATCAAACATTCTCTTCTTGCATCACTTGTCTGTGTGTGTGTTGTGATTGCCCTCTCGTATTTCTTGTACACATATATACTTACTTCACCTCAACACATTTATGAAAAGGTTGTTTTGTTTCTCTAGGGCAAGTAAAAAGAGCCATTCGCCAAGGTGCTTTAGTCTTATTTACTCCGCGTTTCCACTCACCAAACCAATTACTGCTTCTTCATTGAGTTCATATTGTTTGACCTTTATCAGAGAGAGAAAATGAGAGCGAATCAGAGACGGGGAGAGGCATTGTGTGTTCCTGGAGGAGAAAGTAGCAGTGTTCATTCTCATATCCCTATATTCAATATTTCAGAATGCAATTAGAGCAGCTAATTATCTTAGCAGACTTTACAATGGCTGCGGCTCTGATAGTCTCTAATTAGATTTAGAGTGGAGAGAAACCCCAATAGAGTTCCCACATACCCTCCAAAATCAATGGAGAAAAGACTTAAGGAGAGACACTACAGGCCAGGCAATATAAATAAATAATAATAATAATAATAATAATAATCATTCATATATATATATATATATATATATATATATATATATATATATATATATATATATATATATATATATATATATATATATATATATATATATATATATAAAATCACTAATAAATACTGATTATAATGATAAGTTATACAGTTGAAGTCAGAATTATTCGACACATTTCTAAACATAATAGTTTTAATAACTCATTTCTAATAACTAATTTATTTTATCTTTGCCATGATGACACTAAATAATATTTTACTAGATATTTTTCAAGACACTTCTATACAGCTTAAAGTGACATTTAAAGCTTAACTAGGTTAATTAGGTTAACTAGGCAAGTTAGGGGAATTAGGCAAGTTATTGTATAACAGTGGGTTGTTGTGTAGGCTATCGGAAAAAAATGGTTTAAAGGGGCTAATAATTTTGTCCCTAAAATGGATTTTTTTAAATTAAAAACTGCTTTTATTCTAGTTTAAATAAAACAAATGAGACTTTCTCCAGAAGAAAATCTATTATCAGACGTAATGTGAATACTTCCTTGCTCTATTAAACATCATTTGGAAAATATTGAAAAAATGTACAAAAATAAAAGGGGGTTAATAATTCTGTATATACTATTATTATCATTATAATATCATTATATATGATAATAATAGTATATACAGAAGAATTATTAACCCCCTTTGATTCTTTTTCTGGCCAGAGAGACCTCTGTAAAGGATTTTGTAATGTTTTTTGTGAAAAAAAAAAATCCAAAATACACATTTAAGTGTTTTAAGCAGTTAGACAAGACTCAGCAAGGCATGTGTCTGAATGGTGTATTTATAGTCCATGTAATTAGTTATGATGTCCTTTAGCTGTAAATAATCAGGGTAAACCTGAAACTGGTGTTTAACTGTTTCTCTGTTTGCCTCAGAGCAAGAAGGTCACATTTCTGTGTGGAGTTTGCATGTTTTCTCCATGTTTGTGTGGGTTTTCTCCGTGGTGCTTTCCCCACAGTCCAAAGACATGTGCTATAGGAAATTGAATAATCTAAATTGGCCGTAGTGTATGTGTGTGCACGCATGTGGGAGTGTATGGGTGTTTCCCAGTACAGGGTTGCAGCTAGAAGGAAATCTATTGTATAAAATATATGCTGGATAAGTTGGTGGTTCATTCCGCTGTGGTGACTCCTGATGAATAAAGGGACTAAGTCAAAGAAAAATGAATTAAAATGAAAATGTGACTATTTTTTATTATATATTTTTACCTGTTCAATGTATTTTCTGAAATCTGGGGATCAAAAGAGATCCCTCAAAACACCTGTGTAAAAACCTTTAATGCTAATACAGTATACAAATGAAACAAGACTTAATCCAGTCTTGATATTTTTATGCTAAACATATGCAAATTAGCTTGCATTTAATTAAATACTGACTCATTTGCATGTTTAAACGTAACATGATAGATAATTGTAATACAAAGCATGTTTGCAATTTTTAATGTAACTAGTCAACTGGGGAAGTACATTGTGGTGATAACTATTAGTTAATTATTTGTACCCTTTTCACCTGCAGTGTATTGCCTCAATTCTTCAATTTCAGACGTGGGTGAAGTGCATTCGCTCGGGCGTATCGTAACATCATTCCCTTCTGGTGTTTGCTCTTTTTCATGTCAGTGCCCTGTTGTTATTGTTGGTCCGTGTGTCACTTGTTTTCTCCTCCTCGTCATCTGTGTACACAAGCACAGTGTGCTGGTGGTTATTGTTGTCAACTCTTGAGTGCAAGAAGTCAGGATCAAAGACTGCGTCTGCCTCAGCAAACACACCGGCTGTAAACAAACCCCAAATAAAAGCCCTGCCCATTCAAACAATGGGCTCGTCATTTTCTGTCTTCTTTCATGTTATGTCTCCGTCCTTCAATTTGTCGCTTTGGGCCTTTTGATGCTCTGCTTTTCCCATCTTTCTTTTAGCTTATGTTTTGCACTTTTTAGTTTTAGTTTTCTATCTCTGATCATCCGCTTCTCTGAGACGCTAATATTGGTGTTGGCAGGGTTCAGTATGAGGCTTTTTTTACAAAACAGAAGGATACGGTTGTCTGTTCAGTTTTAGAAAGCTAAATGTGGTTACTGAACACACAGACAGACACACACACACACACACACACACACACACACACACACACACACACAATGATTATTGACCTTTGCAGTAGAGGTTTTTTAGACTATTGACAGAGGGTGGCTAATAAGAGAATAAATCGATGATGTATATTGAACTAAGGATGATGATGATGATGATGCTCATGGTGATCATTTATAAAAATACAATCTTGCAATAAGAGAAATTAATGAAATGGAATAAGCGTTTATTTAAAAATACTGCTAATAATAATTACAAACAGAAAATAAAGATGTCTTATTATATTGTCACATTTTATTGATTTTAAATGATTTTTGACCAAAAGAAAAAACTACTTACTACTTTTATTACTACTACTTCTACTACTACTACTACTACTACAGGTACTACTAGTTACAACCACCACTACTACTTCAAACACTACTACTACTACTACTACTACTACTATTACTACTAAGACCACAACCACTATTAATGTTTATATTCCTTTTTCTGCTACCATTATTACTACCGCCACCACCACTTTTACTAAAGCTACTACTTCTACTTCGACCACCACCAGCACATCCTACACCACTACTGCTTCTACTTCTACTTAAAAAATTTTGTGTATGCATAATAGATACAGTACACTCACTGGCCACTTTATTAGGTACACCTTACTAGTACTGGGTTGGATCCTCTTTTGCCTTCAGAACTGCCTTAATCCTTTGTGGTATAGATTCAACAAAGTACTGGAAATATTCCTTAAAGATTTTGGTCCATAATGACATGATAGCATCACGCAGTGGCTGCAGATTTGTGGCTGCACATCCATGATGCGAATCTCCCGTTCCACCATATATCAAAGATGCTCTATAGGATTGAGTTCTAGTGACTGTGGAGGCCATTTCAGTACAGTGAACTTATTGTCATGTTCAAGAAACCAGTCTGAGATGATTTGCGCTTTATGGCATGGTGTGTTATCCTGCTGGAAGTAGCCATCAGAAGATGGGAACACTGTGGTCATAAAGGGATGGACATGGTCAGCAACAATACTCAGGTATGCTGTGGCTTTGCTCAATTAGTCCTTATTGTTTCAAAGTGTGCCAAGAAAATATCCCCTAAACCATTACACCACCACCACCAGCCTGAACTGTTGATACAAGGCAGGATGGATCCATACTTACATGTTGTTGATGCCTAATTCTGACCCTACCATCTGAATGTCACAGCAGAAAGATACTCATCAGACCAGGCGACGTTTTCCAATCTTATATTGTGCAATTTTGGTGAGCTTGTGTCAATTGTAGCGTCAGTTTCGGTGTGATCTCCTCATGCTGTAGTCCGTCCGCCTCAAGGTTGGACATGGTGTGCAATCATAGATGCTCTTCTGCATGCCTCGGTTGGAACGTGTGGTTATTTGAGTTACTGTTGCCTTTCTATTAGCTCGAACCAGTCTGGCCATCTGACCTCTGGCATCAACAAGGCATTTGCAAAACTGCCTCTGACTGGATTTTTTCTTTTTTTCAGACCATTCTCTGTAAACCCAAGAGATGGTTGTGCAAGAAAACCGCTGTAGATCAGCTGGTTTCTTCCCCATTCTGATGCTTGGTTTGAACTGCAGCATCGTCTTGACCATGTCTACATGCCTAAATGCATTGAGTTGGTGTCATGTGATTGGCTGATTAGAAATTTGTGCCGTTCGACAGGTGTACCTAATAAAGTGGCCGGTGAGAGTATATCATATAGCTCTTTATCACTCATTGCTAATTCATCTTTAGAGATAGTAAGACTTCATTTAGGCAGTGCAAACAGTAAAGACTGAAGAGGGTAACACATCTTACAGTTGCTTACAATCAACCTAGAGCTTTATTTCTTTTGCAAGCCGACGGAAATGACATTTACTGTCTAAACAGAGTAGAGTGTATTTATATCTCTGAGAAATAGGCAGCGATTCAGGCTTGATAGGAGTCTAAAAATGTAAAGCGAGTTATTCTACCCTCCTCGCGGCTCTGGAGAGTCATTAGGTATTCTTGAAATGTTCAAGATTGAGTGTTTGAACTCCTGAATAAGCGGTAAGCGTCGACTTGAGTGGGTTTGCACTTGAGCTTGGTGTGTATCAATCTTTGTGTGTGTGTGTTTTTCTACTGAGGGTGGCACAATCCCAACAGAATGATCCCTTAATGTCCGAGTTTAAGACAGCAATCGTGCCTTTCCTCTCTGGGGAATTCAGCTGAATATTCAGCTCTTTAAGACGGTATTTTCAACCTTCCAGAGAGCGATGGGAAAAGCAATGGCTGGTTTTGAGAGCAGATCTCATTTGAGTCTGGCATACTGATGTCTTCCCCTGGGCAGGGTGGTTTAATGACGGCATGAAGGCACTTCCAAACGCTCCCAGCACTCTTATACTGGGAGCAGGCTTCCGGAAAGCCTTGTGTGATTGCGCATAGATCACTGGATAGTGACTAATGACTCCAGTGGTTTGGATTTTTTTTCAATGCCTGTTATGAATTGAGAGCTCTTGAACCTGATTCATGCGGGTGTCCTTTCCCTCTTAAGACTGATTCTTCATGGCGTTAATTTTGAAGATTGTTGTGCCGTGTGTGTGTGAGCTCGATCACATTCTTCGCTTTTGTGTGTCTAAGTGTGTGTTCTTTATTGGCTGTGTGCTAGTTTAATCATTATCTGGTTTGTCCTCAAGCTGTTCTTGGTTGCCAAGGGGTTAAGGTTTTGCTGGTTAGCATGGTCCAGTTAGTCTTGGCTGGTAAATGCTGTAACTAGATCATCATGCTATGTTCATCCATTTACTGTCACTTGAAAATTAGACTTGTTACCAAGTATTTTTTTGAAACCATTTATGTTCATTATATTCATCTAAAAAATTTCCAAAGACCTTTTTCACAGATGTTATCCATCATGCTTAGTGTGTTTGCGTAAGTAGGATGCTTCGAACTTCCGGTCGGCAACATGATGCGTATATAGTCACATTCGGACAGCTTTGAAATGATAATTGTAATCTATATCCGCTTGTTAAGTGTGACGTCACGCGAAGCGGCTTCCGGGTCCAAGCGCTCTATCAAACTGTATGGGGAGACTCATCAAATGGTAAGAATAAACATTTACAAAGCACTTTACAACTTTCGAAAATCACGATCGCATATATAGATCCATGCCTAATATTTGATTGGCAGATAGTGAATAATTTTTTTTTAAATTGTACAAATTTTGGTATTTGTGATGCAGCAAGTTCAGAGACTGTTGTGTACACTATGATTTTATATAAAATTTTCTTTAATGTGTGATATAAATAAAAAGTGATCATGAACTAATATTTTCTCAATTCAAATGAGTGACGGCTTGGACCCGGAAACAGTATTACAAATCTCACCAACATGTCATCACTTAACAAGCGGATTACTTGCTTTTAACATCTTGGGACTAATACTGCTGTTGATCAGCGCCACCTCCTGGACTGATCATTTAAAAAATTTGATCTGATGTGAATAAAAACAACTGCTTCTTGGCATTTACTCTTACAATCAGACAGTATCATCTGTCATTTATATAGAGCATCATCATCACTGAAGTGAACATCTTCAATTTTTCAAATATATAACCAACCCAAATAATTGTAATTCAACACACACACACACACACACACACACACACACACACACACACACACACACACACACACACACACACACACACACACACACACACACACACACACATTTACTGTCCTACTAACACACCGATTAAAAGAGTGGCACAAAGTAAAAAGTGGCATTTTGAAAACTAGAGGTGTCAAATTTAATTTTTTCCTAGGTGCACCGCGATGCAGACGTTGAAAATTCAGTATCGGTTAACCAATAGCTTCTAACCAGTTTTTATGTATTAACTTAATTTAGTTCATTTACGCTATATTGCGATAGATTAAAGCACTCCAACTACTTAAAAAACACAGAAACTGTACACGTTTCCTCTCCTCTCGGCTGTTACAGCAATACTTGTGGGTTCAGATACGAGCGTGTCTGCGGAGCAAGTTTTCTCCACTGTGTCTATCATGGAACTGTTGTGATCGACGCGTCCTTTTATCATTGTCACTTATCAGTGAACAGCACCAGCACGTTAGAGCCAATCGCAGCCCTTTCTGTTCAGCGAGTGAACAATCATAAGTGTTTAAAAACTCACTCGACAATCCTCTAAAAGGAAGTGGGATAATACTAACATTTGTTTAATTAATTTAAATGCTCATATTGTTCTGTGCATGTCCTTGAGTTTTGTTTAATACATTCATAAGTTTTTTTTTTTGAGCAGGTGAAATTAAAGGTACAGTTCATATGTCTGACTGTTGTATTAAAAGACAAAATTGTATTACAAATATACAGAAAATGTATTTATAAATGATACATTTTAGTATAAGAATTCTTGTGGTGTGAAGTAAAATATGAAACGGTTCATGAAAAGCATAGTCAAGGCACCGTGTGTCACGTTATGCGTGATCAAAATATCAAAATGGGAACAAAAGATTGCGGATTCAAGTGCAAATTTATTTACAGTGCATAAACATAAAACAAGGTGTTCAAAGTACAAATAAACCACAAAATCAGAAACTAAAACAGAGACAAGGCTCAAAACAAACACTACAAACTAGACTATGGCAAAAATACAAAAACACGATCAGGAACAACGAACTATGAATACAAGACTTACTTTGGAACTAGGAACAAGGAAGACAAACGACGCGATGACAAACTGTGGTGAAATGGTTGTATAAATAGTCCATAATCAATGGTAACACAAAGTGAAGTTTATTCATAAACTAATTTCGAGAGGATCACGTGCTTATGATTGACACGGCTGGCCCCGAGTCAAGCTAATGTACGAACCACCAATCAGACTACTCCTAACCAAGTATAAATAACCAAACACCTTACCTTTAGTCATCTTCGTCTTGAAGAATCCCCCCTTCCACCCCTTCGCCTCCTCCTTTGTCTACAGGGCAGCACGGCGGCCCAGTGGCTAGCACTGCAGCCTCACAGCAAAATGCCTCCGGTTCGGGCATCTACCCAAACGGTCAGCATTTTTGTGTGGAGTTCATGTTTTCCCCGTGCTTGCGTGGGTTTTCCCCAGGTCCTCCGGTTTCCTCCCACACTCCCAAAAACATGACACTTAAGTAAATTGACTAATCCAAATTAGCACCAAATTAGATTCAATTCTGTCAGCAACGCATCACCTTAGCAACCCTCACGCAGCAGGAGGGAGGGGGGTTCTCGAGATCTACCCGAGCTCAAACTCCCCTCTCGCCCTGCAATTGGAGGGAGCCCCGGGCTCGAGGCTCTCATGAGCTCGGGGCTCTCTCCCGGGACAGCATGCCAAACTAGCTTATTACCAATCATCAGCTAAGTGTGAACTCTTGAAACAGATGTGATGACAGGTCAGTGTAGGTGTTCCGGTGTATGCGCGTGGACTGTATGAACTTGTAGTCTTTTGGGCAATGTTGTAAGTTTTCAGAGTCTGTGAACTACAGCACCCTCCTCTGGTCACTGACCGTCATGACACCGTGATGCGCCAAGATATTAAATTGAACCGAATCGATGGCATGATTGTACATTTGTATGATTTTACAATTGTAAATGAGCCGAACCAAACCATGAGACCAATGTAGGTTCACACCTCTAAGAAAAACACAGGGTAAATACACACAATACAAACTAAATTATACATAAACATATTAGTAATTTTTTTTTTTAAATGGCTTACATACCTATTGTATGTGTGTGTTTGTGTGTGTGTGTGTGTGTGTGTGTGTGTGTGTGCTTGCATGCGTCTCTGTGTGTGTGTTTATGTATGTGTTTATGTGTGTGTTTGATGTGAGTGTGTGCATTGAAGAGCCCGCTGAGCACAGTATAAAATCTGACAGGTCGGCAACACTGACAATGTATTTCAGCATCTTATCTGATGGCAGACACTGGATTAAGAGAACGTTTTTTTTCTCTTATACTTAAAATGCATATGACAGAAGTATAACAGCTTTAACATACATCTTTCAAAATAAAGTTGTGCATCACAAAAACACTCAGAAACATTACTTTCCCATCAATAATTCCAAATGAGAAATGCTGCAAACGGAAGTTCTAAGCATCCTACTGAAAAATGCTGGGCGCTGTGGCGCCCCCCATACTGCAACGAAGAAAAAGGTCTATAGAACAGAAAAGGTCTATAGAAATTTTGTTCTGTTTTATTCTTGTTATAAAAATTATTTTTTAAAACTGTATTAATTAAAATAGAGGCAATGCATTCTTCATAAAGTATTCTGAAATGAATTATGATACAATAGCTGTCACATTTCAGAAGTTGCATCCTCCAAAGGATGCATTTGTAGAATGTTGCGGCGTGATGAAGGATTAAAAAAAAAAAAAAAAAAAAAACTATATTAAATGTATTTAGGTTTAGGTGTAATTAGGTTTATTTTACTTGGATATAAAAAAACATGGTAATAAACAAAAAGCGATTTTATAGACAGTTTACATTTTTATGTGCACATTTATGGATCTAAGAAAATATATTTTCCGCTTTTGTAAACCTTGTTTGGCTTTCAGATCGCTTAAAATACATTTTAAAATCACTTTGGAAACAAAAGGTTGTTACAAATGTTATTACCTGTTACGTTATTAGGTGAGGAGATCTGTCCTCTATTCACCTTATTCATGAGCAG
Source organism: Danio rerio (assembly GCF_052040795.2). Lineage (NCBI taxonomy): Eukaryota > Metazoa > Chordata > Actinopteri > Cypriniformes > Danionidae > Danio > Danio rerio. The sequence goes on along the minus strand of NC_141029.1, from coordinate 22,109,443 downwards.
CCATTTGAAACTTTTTGGCTCGAGACTTCTGGTCTCATTCACTTCCATTCATTTTTAGATGTAAAAACAGCTTGTTTTGCTGCTTGATGTTGCAAATTTTTTCTTGTTTTATTATTCTATATTGTCTGTAGAGTCATGCAAACACTTGATGGTAGAGCAAGTAGTTTGACCGTTTTCTGCCATTTATTATTCCTAGTCATTTCTCCCATAGGCAACTGAATTGAAAGTTCTAAAACAATCGCAAAAATGAGCGCACTTCTGCATTGAAGAATAAGGTCATTACGCTAGATTGTCTCATTTTAAAATGCTCGGTTCAGCTTGTGTGGACGTTAAAGGACTCACCTTTGAAGCCTGCATCCAGAGGATGCAGCTTCTGAAATGAGACACAGCTAATGACACTATGAAATGTTTATATGTTTATTTGTGACAGTGTTGTCATGACATCACATTCCTGCAGCTATTAATGAGTCACATGACACATAAATCTCAGATGATTGGCTGAAATCGCAAATCTGAAAACAAAGATAGCCTTGGAAACAAAACAATTATGTCGCTCTTATATTCAAGAGCTCCTTTAATCAGCGCTTTCTATGAGTTAAACCCGTAATGAACCACATCAAAGCAGGAGAAACAAGAGGATCAACAAAGACCCCTTGCATTACATTTATCACAACTGCTTGACCTTCATCTTCTCCATCCTCGATTGCATTCTCTTCTCATTTAGCCGTGTGCATGTGGAGGTTGTGCGATAGGACGCACATACAGTATCAGTGCATAGCAAAACAAAAAGCTTTTCTGACTCCACTTCCATTCGCATCTGTGTGCCCAATGACATCCTAAAGCTTTTTAATTGAACCGTGAGTTGAACACAAAGAGGCCAATGTGAATGTCTGTTTGAATAGCTATACAGTAGAGAGAAAGAGCAGGTGGGGCAGAGAGGAAAGGACGAGGAGACAAGGTTGAATTGAAAGAGATTAAATAAATAAGAGTCTGCTGCAGCCTTGCACTGACAGACAGTCTGATTTGGTGTCTTTGCGTCTGTCACAGAGAACGAGAGACTGAGAGTGAAAAGATGTACCGTTTTCTTCTTCTCTCCTTCACTCTTTCCACTGTGCTTTTGATGTGACAGTGAATTGGAGCTCTTCCACCGAGTGTGGGGTGTAAAGTTGTTGTTCTGACGACCTCTTTAAATCTCTTCTGTCCCTGTCTATCTACTCACCTCTCTCAGTGTCTGTTTCCTTCAGTCACGCATTGCCAATTATTTGGCTCTCAGCGGCTTGATTGCACTTAAAACACTGGCCAGAGGGAGGACTGCTCACCCTTTGAAAGAGGGCAGAAAGAAGAAAAACGAAAAATAGAAGGAAATTTTGTAGACAATGGAATTGAACGAGTTAAGACAGCCCAAAAACTGGAGGTCAAAGAGACGTTTTGTTGATGCTAGTTTCAAACCTGTATGTGCTGCTGTCAGCGTATGAGAACAGTTAAAAATAAAGGTAAAATAACATTATTTTACATTTTTTTCTAAGATTGTTTCCTGAAATATTTTTGCTGTTTCAGCTAGACCAGCTGATAAGTGCACCAAACCCTCCCAGGCTGGTTTACTATAAACATTGTTTAAAATTTGGCCATACCATGGGACACCAAGCAGTTAGTCAGCCAACATCAGCACATCAGTGGGTTTTGTAGTGTGTTCCTCACATTGGCTCTACTTGGGCTCATATCAGTGACATTTTGCAGGACTCACCATGTTGCATGTGTTTAGTATCCCCTTCTTTGATTGTATTTCTTTGCCCACTCATTACCATACCTGCCAACACGCCTGTTTTTCCAGAGAGTTTCCTACATTTCAGACCCACCTCACACCATCCTCCCATTTTGTTATTTCTCCTAAAAAACTTCTGTAATTTCACCACCCCCTGACCCAGTCCTCAGCATTTTGGTACTGTCTGTAATTCCCACTCCATAGTACCGGTTCTTAACTCCACTGTGCAGTTACTAACCCAGTTATCAACCGTGTTATTCCGAAACCTCATCCCCGAACTCCTCTCCTGGACTTTTAGACAAATGTTCATTTGCATGCTCATTATGGCTAAGCGCTTAATTGCATTAAATCTTCTAGAGCTAGAGGGCACTCTTGAGCAGAAGCTCCAAAGATGAAGAAACCCAGAAAATCCCAATAGCATTGCACTACAAACAGAAGATTGAGCAGCTTTCATTGATTGAGCATGACTGATAATCACACAACTATGGATTCTTCTCACAGAAGGGTTATTTTCAAACAAATGATTGTAAATCATTTATAAACAAAAGATATGAAGTGAGTTTGGAGTAAAAACTTGTTATTGAATGTGTTTTTCACGTTCAGCATTTACTACAAACAGTTATAGTTTACTGAGAAGCGACTGCACTTTGGGGAGTCAGGTTTTTTATTTGAGAAGAAAAATAGATAATTTCCATATACTGTAGCCTAGCAACAGCACTGGCTTTGTTTGTTAAGTTTATGTCTATGTTAAAATACATTAACCACATTTTTCACATACAAGCTGACACAGCCATTAGAAAGTGACTCCTGGTCTCATTCATATCTTGATTTTTGACATTAAAAACAGGTTGTTATGCTGCTTTTTGGTTTAAAATGATGTTTTCTTATTATATTATTCTTCTTGGTCTGTATAGTCATGAACGCACTTGTTTGTAGAGCAAATAGATTGTTTTCTACCATTTCTTATTTCTAGTCATTTCTCCCATAGGAACTGAATCGAAAGTTATAAAACAATTGCAAAAATTGCGAACTTCCACATTGCAGAATAAGATCGATATGTTGTATTAAAGTTGATGTTGGTAAAATAAATATTCAGTAGCAAAAATCCTCAATCTTAACTAGTGCCTCTCTTAAAATATTGCAAAGTTAAATGGTAATGAATACAATCTGTTTAGTAAAATTTATTTGATGTAGAAAAAATAGCTAGTGCTGTATGCCAGTATCGGTAACGAAATTGAATGAACGTTTTTACTAAGGAGTTAGTTCATCATTTTCCTGCTAAATAAACCAGCATATGCTGGTAAGGGATGTTTTGATGCTGGTATGCTGGTTTCAATGCTGTTCTTGATGCTGGTCTTGCTGGTGTCAATGCAGGTCTTGCATAGAGAGTAAGTTTTTAGTACCATTTAGTACCAGCATTGAGACCAGCTCTGAAACCAACAAAACCAGCATTGAAACCAGCATCAATATCGTTGAATATTAGCATCAAAACATACCTTAGCAGCATATGCTGTTTTATTTCAGCAGGGTTACTTACCCATGACTTGTTCCAAACTAATTTGACAATGGTTACAGGTTTCCAGCTTCCTTTGGTATGTCTTCTTGGGGTCAATAGAGCAGTAAAACACAAACAAATGAAGAGTGAGTAAATGAAGGTAGAATATTTATATTTGGATCAACTATTCCTTTAATCGTCCAGCATAGAATTCTCCCTTTAACCAATAATGATTCATTGCTTCATTCATTCATTCATTCATTCATTCATTCATTCATTCATTCATTAATTCATTCATTAAATTTCTTTTTTAGCTTAGTCCCTTTATTAATCTGGGGTCGCAACAGCAGAATAAACCGCCAACTTATCCAGCATATGTTTTACACAGCAGATGCCCTTCCAGCTGCAATCCATCTCTGGGAAACATTCACACACACTCATTCACATTCATACACTACAGACAATTTACCTTACAAAATTCACCTGTACCACATTTCTTTAGACTGTGGGGGAAACCGGAGCGGCTGGAGGAAACCCTTGCAAATGCAGGGAGAACGTGCAAACTCCACACATAAACGCCAACTGACCCAGCCGAGGCTCGAACCAGCGACCGTCTTGCTGTGAGGCGACAGCACTACCTACTGCGTGACTGCGTCGCCACCAATAATGATCCAGTAAAATAATGCCAGTTGATGGCTTCATCAAAAGGATATTGGTCAAATAGCAGTCGGTCTGAGTAGTTTTTAAAAAATCAATTGCCCTAAAGATAAAATGTGTGTTATGAAATTCTGTCTGTGTAGGCAGTAAACTGTGAGGCAGCCCACTACAGTTTGGAACAGAGCCATAGCTAAGGATTTTTACAGTAAGTGTGTCACTCTCTTCACAGCAGCGCAGTGAAATGCCCTCCAACTTCCCTCATGTCCATTATAGACTTCATTTGATTGGCTTCTCTTTTCTATTAAGTGTCGTTCCCTTTCATCTCATGTTTTAAGGATGCTGTTGCATTATTTAGCGGAGTAAGGTGTTCACCGCTTAACCTTCTTCTATTCTTCTAATTGTTAAATGAATTCGTAACTTGTATGCATGTGCATTGACTGCTGGATTATGTTAATTGTCAGGCTTCACTTGGCAGAGCAGCTGTTTGATATTGTAATGGAGACGGGGTTAGCAGAGAGTAGTTAATTTGCTGGAGCACCAGGAGGGATCAGCACTCGCTCTTCAGCATTCGTCTTCACTCATCTGCACGACAAATTGAATTGCATTTGCCGATAAGTGGGTGCAAGTTACCCCTTGTGTTAACCTCTAAAACTTATGCAGGTTGCTTGCTATTTGTGCGCTGAAAGGGTTTTGTAAGTAAAGCGCTAGCTCATTTACACCTAAAACCAGGTTTCTCAGGGAATTATGGGTTTGCCTATTGAGCTAGTGACCCAGTAACCGAGTTTTCACACTCATCATCTTTTGAAAAATCACTAATAACCTCTTTTTTACTGAATGAAATGATATTCTGTTTTTATTTATTATTCATCCAGTATTTTTGTCAATTTCTGTTCTTGGCAAATGCAAAATTCTGTATTGCAAACACTACAAACAGATGCCAAATTGTGCCTGTGTACATGTTCACGGTGGTCTGCTTTTATTTGAGCAAGAATCCCTTTGGTTTTCTGCCAGAAATGAGGCAGTTTGTGACAAGGAAACAGTCGTTTAATTGATCACCCCTGTTTTTTTTTCGGTGTGGTGAGAGTAACAGACTCACAAGTGTGAGTTGGTAAGTTTTTCCAAACACTTCTCTGACTGTTGTTTCGGTTGTTAACCGGGCATCTGGCTTAAGAAGGAGCCTTTGGGGCACCTGAGTGATGCCATCTGTTCAGGTCAGGGAATTCACATCAAGTTTAACAAGGTTCAGCTGCACACTTTAGTGGGTTTTGCTCCTCGGATAGTATTTAAGTGGATACATTGTGCAGACCAGTGGGATATGAATGGTCTGAACAGAGATCTCAAACCAAACACTAGCAGAATCTGAAATCTTCCTCTTGCCCTGCAGAGATTGTGCCCATGGCATCACACCTAAACCTGTCTAGAAAGACGCCATGAGGTCTGAAAATAGGTTCTGACATGCTTGGTGTCAGGTCTCAGAAATGTCAACTTAAAATTTGTATTACTTATGTTAATAATGAATAAAAATTTTAGAAAAAGAAACATCTAAAATTTTGAAAAATTTACTTATCTTAAACAGAATTAAAATATATGGTACAGCTTTACATATTTTTGTCTGTTACTATCATAACCGCATCAGTATGACTAAATAAGACATTTTACTCTAGTCTTCAGTGTGGTGTTTTTGTAGCGTTTGATTCAGAACCTGGTGTGTTTTCCTATCTATGGAACTAATTACCAGTGTGATTTTTGTTTGTACAGTACTGCCTACTCCTATCTTGCATTTTTTTCAGTATAGATATGATGATGAGTATTTCAATTTGAGCTTGGGGTCAGTGTGGTGTTTCTGTAGCTTTTGAGTCAGAACCTGGTGTGTTTTCTTCCCTCGTTCACTTTAAGCATATTTGAACATAACCATCTTTCAATTTACATGAAAGTAATAATCTGAGATTGCCTGAATGAGGTGGCCTTGGTCAATTAAAAACAAACCCTCGAGTGATTTGGTTGAGCTGACCATGTAACCTGACCTTCCGCAACAAACCAGTAAACAAATATGTATCATAATTTACAGTAACACATTATTCTGATGGTCCATTTGAGTATTAGTTTACTGTCTACTTAATATCTGCTTTTCAAACGGCTTCTTCAACAGACATTAAACTGACTATAAGAAACTTTGCAAGTATTTGTCAACTTGCTCTAACCCCAACCATAACCCAGACATAACAGTCTACTTATAATCTAATAAGAATTGGTTGCAATGTAACTTAAATGTGAACTAATGGACCATCAAAATAAAATGAGACCTAATTCAATACTAAATATGTTGTCAGTAGTATTATCAGTTAGAGTGGAAATGATGGATTTATATCTACAGCTTATGTATATGTCACAACAGATATAGCTAAAGCTAACAGAAGCTGCAGTGCAAACTTCCTGCAAATCACCCTGACAGATGACTCACACTGCTGTTAATTAACAGTTCACCATGTTTTGTGATTCACAGGTGTTTTCCATTTATTCATGCTTTATAGTTGCATAATGCAACCTTCATCTATGATTTAAAAACTTTTGATGATGAAAAGTTTAGCACAGGGACTTTATATTCATACTTTTGATTGTTTGAAACATACTGGATGGCATGTATATGATGGTTATGTAAATGACAGTACAGTCTCAGTAATACACATACAAGAGCTTGTCACTGTGAAGGTAACTTTTCAAAACGTACACATTTGCACCTGAAGGGTTTAAACTGGTACCACAAAGGCACATAATATTGCCTAAAATGTCAAGAGGTGTATTTTTGTACTTTCTCGGTAATATCATGTACCTTTGAATGGAATGATATGAACCCTTTAGATAAAAATGTGTATCTTTTTGTAGGTACCGTCCCAGACACAAACTGTTGCACCTTTATTTGTGAGCTGCCGGTTGTTTTTTTACTGATTTATTTCTATGTGTATTATTTATTATACAAAATGTTGATAAAGGCTCTTTGTTATACACTGAAGAACAGGTTTACTCTGACCAATGAGTGAACAATTGTACTCATATCAGAGATTTTAGTGCACTTTAATATGATTTTTGTTTTTCAATTTATTAGAAATTGTTTACTTTATTTAATGTCATAGTATAGACTCATTACAGTCACCAAGCAGCAACTAAATAAATAATTTATCTGAATTGGAGGTATTCATTTGCTAACTGTTTACATCTTTTATCATGGTTGATCCAGTATTTATAATGTATAACTGTTTCATGTTTTTAATCTTTAAATCTTAAGTGTTATGTATGTGATGAGCTCATTTATAGTATATTTATTATGAATAATTAAGTTTTTTGGTTTTCCTCCATCAAGCTTGCATACTGTACCTTTCATATTTATAAAATATTTACTTGAACATTTCAAAAAGATACCATATAAAATGGCCTGCATTGTAAATACAATGAAGAGACAAAGAGCAAATGTATTTTAAATGAGATATAGAATAACTGTCCATTATAACTAGTTAATAGTCCATTAATAAACTAGTTAATGGAGTTATAAATGACTTGTTAAATAAAAGTTAATAGTTTGTTAATTATTAATAATTGTACCTTATAGATAACCAATAGATAACTTACAAGCTGTTAGTTAACAAGTTATAAATGACTTGTTAACTGTATTTTATTGATTTATAACTATACCTAATACATTTGTAATAGATCATGAACAAGCTGTTAGTAAATTACTTACTAAAAACTTGTTAAGTATTAGTTAATAGTTTGTATTTGTTGTTGGGACATTATTCTAGTTATTCTATTCCAGCAACTTTTCTTATTTTATTAACTGTTAGTAAATGAGGAACAGTTGCAACTTTAGAATAATGTCCCAATAACGTACATAAGCTAATAACCAACACTTAATAACTAATACAACACTTAAACAACCAATGTATTATCTCACACTTTACAGATGTTCATAGTTTGTTTACCATCTACTAATACCATTGAAACTTTGTAGAACAGCAAATGGAAGGACCAAGTTCAAGCCACAGAAATGTGATGTGATATTGAAAATATAAAATGTTTGTACCTTAACCTTGTTCTGCTCATAGGCTTTTCTGTGTGCTGTATTTTACCTAAGAATCTCCCCAGATGAAATGTTGAACATTGTGTTTAATGTATAGAAACACACATACTGAGCCATCACATGGCACAACAGCAGTATACAACATAATACAGACCCATGAGCTTTGAGCACTTTTTGTGCTAAACATGAAAGCAAAATAAACAAAAATGTATTTTATTAGAAAAGTTTTAGTGACATTATTGAAGTGAAGTACGGACATGTAAACACTGCAATTAAACTATTACCATCATGTAGGACTATTCACTGCGTTTTGCGATAGGATAGTCCACACACACACACACACACACACACACACACACACACACACACACACACACACAAACACACACACACACACACACACACACACACACACACACACACACACACACACACACACACACACACACACACACACACACACACACACACACACACACACACACACACACACACACACACAAAATACAGGGCTGTTTGACATTATTCTTTGCAACCAACCGAGCCAGTTAAGACCACAGACACTGCATCGTGAAATGTATTTTTTTTTCTCCCATTCAATGTATAAACTTCCATTAAAACAACACTCTTCCAGCAGTTTATACTCACATCCAATATCTCATTTGTTAATGGGGGTCATGCATGAAATGTTCCCGAATTAAAGTGAAAGTACCAAACTACAGCTAAAGTCAACAAATTAAAAATGAAGCACACGAAATTACATAAAACTCAGGAGGAAATGTTTATAGCTCGGTGACGCAATGACTTTAGTTGATCTGTGTGCTATAACTTGTAAAACAGGATCATGAAAGGAACATTGAAAAAGCAAAACCTGTAAACAACTTAATCTTAATATTGTCTTATTCACATTAAGGCAAATCATTTGATTACTGACCATGTAAATGTAGTCAATGAAGGGTTATTTTCAAATTCACTCAACAGTCAGAATTGCTATGTTCACTGGGCTAACAAATCACAAATACATAATTAGGCTACAATATTTTATAATTTGGACTCTTGATCAGAAATTGAATGAACGTAAAATATCTATGGACCTAATTACTAAATAATTTAAAGCTGCCTGTATTTCTTATATTTTTTACGGTGAGTTTTTTTATAATTTTTTTTAATACCGCCTTCTTATACCTTCTCATGCCTTCATTTCCCACTATATATGATGATGAGTATTTCAGTTTGAGCTGGGGGTCAAATTACAGTAGTGTTATACAATCATCAAGGACCGAGTATCTTTTTTTCGTCAATCCTGGTTGTGAGCTGAATGCTAATTGCATGAGATTAGCACAAGCCTTGCCCTTTAGGCCTGATTTGGTGACTTAACTCTGAGCGCCAGCAATTTGATGCCATCAATATTCTCATGCCTTTACAAGTTGAGGATTTAATGTTGGCATGGAAACAGCTAGCTGTTTCCATGGGACCTTGTTGAGGAGTTGTTATGGTAACGAACTCATTTCTGTAGAATATGATATCTGATATGTATCTATCGATTGCGCGTCCTCTGGAGACCGTGGGCTCACTGTTTGTATAGCATGTGTTAATACTAGCATATAGCATCCTTATTAAGTTTTCCCATTACTTGCGTCATACTACATGATGCTAATATGAAGTCAGTAATGAATCTGGAGGTGTATATGTGGATGTACAGTATAGTGAATATCGTCCCTCAGGCCCTCGCCTACATAAGAACACACACTCACACTCCTCCACAAGCATTCGCTCTCTTTCACACTCCTACACCAGCATCTACTCTAACATATGAGTGCTAGAATAATCAGAGATGCCCGAATGGTAAATTCCCTCTATTTTTATCCCGGTTGTCCTTTCCGCGTGTCTCCCCACCTTTGTTGTGCTCCACGAGCTTGTTCGTCAGGGTGTGAGAGACACCGTGGTCTTTCTTATTAAAAAGCCCAGCGGAGGGCCGCCACCTCGCTCTCTCAGCCTTATTTCACTATTTTGTTCTTTTCTTCTCGCTTTCCGCCTTTGTGTCGAACATCTGTGATTCTTCAAAGCGCCGCAGAAGCAACCTGCTGTTAAACAGTGGCGTCTTTCCTCAGTTTCTTTCATTTCTTTCCCCTCGTTTTATTTGCATCGCTGCCGTCTGCCGTCACTCATCTCTCTGTCATGCAGTCTTTTTCTCCCATTTCATTAGTTTTATATAAGGAGCATCTCCACCCCACCCGCTCGCTGTTGTTTCATTAGTGGCGTGTACCTTTTGTGTGGCTCGTGCGCTTCAGCTCAGCAGCGATAATGTGTGAGCAAACATGAAGTTGAATAATTGAGTTCTCATCGTGCGCAGATGGCCTCAAAGCGCGAGCAGGTACTGTAAACCAACTCCTGAAAGCCGGAGGATTCATTTTCACAGTAATGTGGAAGGAGTAGACGCACAAGGCCGTTCATTCGAAGCTTACTGCTACAGTAGGTTTTCATTTATTCAGGGCTGTTCGCACTGAGAGACAGGCAGGCTGATGGATTCATAAAGGCTTTTATGTAGCTCTCTGTTTTAAAAATGAGAAAAAAGATACTCCTTTATAAAAGAGTTTGAAGGCCTTTATTTAGGATTATAATGTCATCAAGTGGCTCAACTGAACTTGGTTGCACATTTTATGGTTGGTAGCTTGGTCTTGGATTAAATCTGAAATATTTTTGCGGTGTGCGTAGCTTGCTTTTGTTCTAATTTTGAGTAAGAATCTTTAATATGTGTTACTTGGAGCTGAGAGTGCTTAATGTTTAATGTAGAGCATGTGGGAATGGGATTTACATTCATTGTGGGCACTTCTATAAACTACACACAGCTATTGCATGGAAAAATGAAGAGACACTTAAATTTTCCATGGCTCTGTATTGATTAGATATGGGCTTGAGAAGGTGGTGCGGTGGCGCAGTGGGTAGCGATGTCGCCTCGCAGCAAGAAGGTCGCTGGTTCGAGCCTTAGCTGGGTCAGTTGGCATTTCTGTGTGGAATGTTCTGCCCGCGTTCACGTGGGTTTCTTCCAGGTGCTCTGGTTTCCCCACAAAGACATGTGGTACAGGTGAATTGGGTAAGCTAAATTGTCAGTAGTGTATGTGTGTGAATGGAAGTGTATGAGTGTTTCCCAGTGATGGGTTGCAGCTAGAAGGGCATCCACTGCGTAAAACATGTGCTGGATAAGTTGACTGTTTATTTTGCTGTGGCGACCCTAGATTAATAAAGGGACTAAGCTGAAAAGAAAATGAATGAATAGGTCTGAGAAAAAATGTTAAAATAGCTTAATTTTTTTTTTTGAAAATGACAATTGGTCAGAGTAGTAAGTGATATAATTTGTTGCAAACTCTTCTAAAGATCTTCTAAACATTGGTCTTGTGTTCTCTTTAAAGTGATATAAAACATCTAAAAACATGGTACTTTTTGATTATTTTATGTAAGAAAAAAAGAGCTATAAATGTCAACATTTTATTTTTTTTAAGAAATGTCATCAGATTATAGGGTAAAAAATAAATTACTTAAACACAAAACTGTAAAATAGAAAATGCAGATTTAAAAAAAATATATATTTTTTTTTCTTCATTATTGGTTGATATTACATTACTTTTCAAACGTTTTCCAAAAGAAGTTAATATGCTTATTCAGTAAAAATGCTTTAAACGGATAGAAAAATGATCGGTTATACTGTTCTCTGTTTTCAAATCAGCATACTTCAATGATTTCTGAAGCACATTTGACACTTAAGACTGGAATGGTAATGCTACATATTCAACATCGGCACTTTAGTTAATTACATTTTAAGTATATAAAGAATGGGTTATTAACTACAGCGGTTCCAACTGTAGTTACGCCACATGCTTAAAAGATACCAGTATGATGGTGAAAAATTATACATTTCTAGTCAAACCATCCTTCTGCGATCTGCAATAAGAGCTAAAAATATGAGAGAGCATAGCTATAATGTGATGCTATTGCATTGCAATATGGAGCAATTAAGTGTTGATGTTAAATCAAAAGTAAATCACGGAATACTTAAAAATGAAATGATTTAATGACAATAATTTGCTTTAGTTACAACTGAATTAGTTACAAAAAACTGTATGAAATTATTAAACATGAAATGATAAAAGCATATGATATTAATTGTACCCAGCTCAAATGTAATTAAAGTTACCTGAAAGAGAGGGAGAGGCAGAAAGAGACGAAGAGAGTAGGCCCCAAAGAGAGCTTGATAGCAGAGAAGTCAGAGAATATGAACTCCAGAGCAGGAGAGGAGCAGAGCAGGAAAAGCACAGAGCAGGAAAAGCGGCAGAGCGAAGTTTACCATCTATTTTGTATCTTTCTTGATCATGTGACTAAATACAAATACCAAAAAGCCCAAATACTGAGACATACAAACTGACCAATCAATCTGACCATGTTGTATAACACGCAAAGTCCTCAGAAATTTATACCAGGGCCTTATCTTATAAGTATCTTAGGAATCTGCATGGACCTTCTTTGCCATATAAACAAATGCATTTGATAATTTTTTGATGAATTAATGCAGCTTTGGTGAACATTTGATTATTCTTTATAAAACATTGAAGAATCATACCAACCTCAAACTTTAAAAAGTAGAAATAATCATTCATTCAATCAATTTTTTTGCAGCTTAGTCCCTATTTTAGGGGTCATCACAGCAGAATGAATTATATTTCGGCATATGTTTTACAAAGCGGATGCCCTTCTAGTCACAACCCAGTACTAGTAAACTCCAAAACACAATCTTTCACACGCTCTTACACTACAGCCAATTTAGTGTAATTAATTTACCTATTGAGCATTTCTTTGGACTGTGTCTAAAACATAATAAAATTTACCATAATAATAAGAAAATATCAGAACAAACCCATAACCTTGGTGTTTCTTACATAATCTGCTTGCTTCTACATTAAACATCAGGACTGCATTCCAATCTCAGACAGCCAGCCAATAATGTTGCTTTAATCCTTGAATAATTTGATCTTGATTGGATATTCTTCATCTGGACTGTTGTCAGGTCGTCCTCAGCCAGGTACATGCATTTGTGTTTACCTCTGGCACTCCCAAGGCCTTTTCACCAAGGTGACAAGATGCTCAGAGCAGCAGGAGCATTTCATTATGTGCTACTCCAAACACTGGCTGGATGCACTTACAATTGCATCTGCTTCAGTGCTAGAGACAGCAATGCTGGATTCACAGAGGAGGTGACAATGTACAGGAAAACCAGATGTACCTTATATCATGCTGCCAGCAGTATTACATTACCACACCACTCCTCTTGGCACAAAATTAGCCTCAGATTGGGACAGTGGTTTAAAATCCAGACATTATATAGTTCAGTTGTTATTGGTTGCCAGATTTGTATATATGTTTGCTTAAATACAACCCATACTTCAATTCTTATGTCAACCAATGTACACACTGCAAAAAATGCTTTTCTTACTGACTTTTTGTCTTGTTTCTAGTCCAAATACCTACACATTCTTAAATCAAAAGTAATTTTCTAGACAAGCAAAACATGTTGCCGTGTTTTAAGAAATATTATGTCGAAACGAAGTAAGTTTTTCCTTAAACAAGCTAAATAATTTGCCAATGGGGTAAGAAAAATAATCTTAGGTCAAAAGAAAAAAAAACAAGTATATTTTGCTTACCCCATTGGCAGATTATTTTAGGGAAAAACACAAGAACAGCATTTTTTTTTTGCATTCTAAGAGAAAGTTAAAAAAAAAAAGAACATTTGTACATTTTTTATTAAATATTTTTGCTTTACTCTTCCCCAGGTCATACAACATCTTTTTTTTTTTTTTCACAGAAGATGATTTTTAGCTGAACTAGTTGTCCTCGGTGGTTCATACAATGCAAATGTCTACTGGCACCTTGTGAATCAAAAAATAAAATTAAATAAAAATAATTCTATACTGGCAAAAACAAAAATGATACATTTAGGTGTTATGAAGCGAATTGGTCTGTGCAAGAAGAATATTTTCAAATTAATATGTGCTTTTCCATTGACTTATTTACCTTAGAATATTGATTTTCAGAAGGTAGATTTTTGAGATAAATGAGTATATAGTTGTGTAACATTAGTAAGGCATGTTAACTGTAATAATATAGCCTAGGTAACGGATATTGAAATCAGGGACTGTTAAATGACTCAGTTGGTTAATTGAATTACAATTCTGATGTATAATTCGTTTTTCCTCTTTAAAATCAGTTTCTGGTTCATAAATGAGTGGCTGAATTAAGCCAATATTACTACTTGACATTGTGTAGTTGATAAAAATAAATATTGTAGTTGAGTGGAGGCATGATTCTGCAAATACTAAATGAGGTTACGGTGTTACAAAAGTTATACAGACATTTTTTTATGGTATTTTATTTTATTCATTCATTCATTTTCTTTTCGGCTCAGTCCCTTTATTAATCTGGGGTCGCCACATCGAAATGAACCGGCAACTTATACAGCATATGTTTTACGCAGCAAATGCTCTTCCAGCTGCAACCTATCACAGAGAAACATCCATACACACTAGGGTTGGGCATCTAAGCTATAATCCCGATCCGATACGCATCTCGATACAAAGAATACGATCCGATATATTTGCGATACATTTGTGACATTGCGATGCAACACGATACGATATACACCCATATCCCGATACAATGCGATAATTTAGCACTAACTTATTAGATCAAGTTTATGAGATGATGTAAGAAAGGATGCTGTGCCATTGAATGAGTTTATTTATTTATTAACCAAGTAAAACCAAGACTTTTTTTACAAACTGGCTTTTCTCTCAGAGCCAGAGTGTCAGTTTACAGTAGATGGCCATTTTAGAACATATAGCACATATTATTTAAGTATTTTCAAGATAAACAGAATGTATAAGTGCAATATATATTATAAATGTATATATTTGCACTCTTTCAACATAAAGGTTTAGCATTGCACAACAAGAATTGTGATTTAACTTTTCAACTATGAAAACAAGTTTTACAAAGATATATTGTGCCACTGAATATTCAAAACTTAAGGTCGTGAACTAGCAGTGTTATGCTGCTTTGAAACATCACTATCACTATAAACAAAAGGCTAATAAAAATATAAATAAATAAAAATTAACAGGAGGTGTTTAAAACCTTCGTTCTCTGTGACACTAGGCTGAATATCTTTGCAGATGAACAATGCAATAGCATTCGTTATTGGCGTAGAGCGAGCAGAACTGTTGCGCATGGAGAAAACTTTCAATGCTTTTGTCACCACTTTTGGAGCTGGTAGCTACAGTTGAAGCAGAGCAGGAAGCCGGGGATGCAGGAACACTGGAAGATGCTTCCACAACAACACAGAGGCGCCGCTTCAAGTGAAAATTCAGATTAGTCGAACTGCCCGCGTATTTTACAGATGCACGGCACATTTTGCAAATTGCATCTGTCCTGTCAAGTCGTCCATTCTTTTTGCAGAATCCATAATGTTGCCATACTTTAGATTTAAAACTCAGTGAGAAATAAAATGTTTGTTTTGCTTCTCGCGCTTTCTGAGGGCGCACCACTAGCTTCATCCGCACACCTGATACACTGAGTTGTAGTGTAAGTGTACACATCCGCAAGTCTGTTGCTAATGCATACTTTATGTAGGTCGATTAAATTATGCGCCAAAAACAGGTTGACAACACTTGCTAATAAATAAAAAATACATTCTATATTAAAAATATAAGTTTTATCTTAGAAAAACCGATGCATCTCACAAAAACCGATGCATCTCGATTTGCTTCCAAAATTTCATTCATCCTCTGCTGCTCTACCGATGCACTCGCATCGTGCATGCGCATGGCCACGTATCGATACATATCGGTTAATCTTCCCATCCTTAATACACACACATTAACACTCATGCACTACGGACAATTTACCTATACTGCATGTCTTTGTACTGTGGGGGAAGCAAGAGCACCTGGAGGAAACCCACGTAAAATGCGGGGAGAACATGCAAACTCCCCACAGAAACGTCAACTGACCCAGCCGAGACTCGGAATAGCGACCTGCTTGCTGTGAGGCAACAGCACTACCTACTGCACCACCGCATCGCCTTATTTTATTTTATTTATTTATTTTATTTATTTTCTTTTATGTTTATTTAGGTATCAATTAAGAGCACCTGCTTTTATTTTTAAAGTGTTATTTATATCTCTGAATGCTCAAAATATGCTTGAAAAGAAACCATGTGCAAATTTATCTGTAAATTCATAATATCTTTTGAATTCAAAGATGAGTTTTATGGGCCAACATCTAGATTAGTGCATCTAGATGGACTTTATACATTTTCTCGTCTGCTTTTTCTTTAAAAAACTACAGGAAAAAAAAGAAAAAAAAGAAACTTGAGCCACTGGCAGCTGTCAGCGCCTCGCTGAGATAAATGTTGTGGCTGCAGTTTTGCGGGATGTCACACAGGTTTATTTCCTCCATTTTAGGTTTGTTATGAAAACATATTTCTAGCATGGTGATGTCAGAGCAGGGTGCTGACGTGATGTTTCCCCCTGGCTGAAGATCTGACTGCTGCTAATCAATGCTAGCGCCACGAAGATATCTAGCGGTAATGGGATGCAGAATATCATGTCGTGTGGACTCTGTGCTAAGGAATTGAAGCGTGGTGTCAGGGATGCGCTGGGAAGCCTCGCTGCCGAGCGTGGGTTCGGGTGGCACGTTTACATAGCAAGCTGTCCATGAAATCTGTGTTTGGCTTATCTGAAGTCACTGGTCTATTCTGTTTTCATGCTTCCTCAGCTTTACGCAAACATGTGCATCTGCAACAAGTTGTTTACTACTATGTGAGCCTATGGCACTGTACACAAGAGAAAGGTAACAACTATATAGACAAAAACCCATAAGAGTTGAAATACCAAGCCATGTAGACAAACGCATACTCAATATATGCTCTCGCAAACCCTCATAGTGCTCTGATGCATTAATATTTAAACAGCCATGCCTTAAAGCTGCTACTGTATAAACATATTGATTTGAACTGATTTTCTCTGTTACACCTGTAGCTTCCCTCGTGGCACTGCTGCGGATACACTGAGTTCTTGTATTGCAGCCTGACACATTTTGGAACATGATGTTGCAATATTGAGCCAATGTTGCTATTGTTGGTTTTGTGTTACTTTTTTTATTATGAAGTAAATATTGCAGATTGCTTCTGTTAATTGCAATACAACTTAAATAAAAATGTGTGTGATGTAGTGAAAACAAAATGAATTCAAATGTGAAGTTTTTAGGACAAAAATTCTAAAGTTAAAACTAGAATAAAGAATAAAGCTATTTTATTAAATTGATTATATATACAGTTAAAGTCAGAATTATTAGCCCTCCTGAATTATTAGCCCTCCTGTTTATTTTTTTCCCCAATTTTTGTTTAAAGGAGAGAAGATTTCTTCAATACATTTATAAACACAATAGTTTTTAAAACTCATTTCTAATAAGTGATTTATTTTATCTTTGCCATGATGACAGTAAATAATATTTGACTAGATATTTTTCAAGACACTTCTATACAGCTTAAAGTGACATTTAAAGGCTTAACTAGGTTAATTAGGTCAACTAGGCAGGTTAGGGTAATTAGGCAAGTTAATGTCTAATGAAGATTTGTTCTGTAGACTATCGGAAAAAAATTAAATAGCTTAAAGGGGCTAATTTTAACCTCAAACTGGTTTATAAAAAAATTAAAAACTGATTTTATTCTAGCTGAAATAAGACTTTCTCCAGAAGAAAAAATATTTTCAGACATACTGTGAAAATGTCCTTGCTCTGGAAAAATCAAAGGGGGGCTAATAATTCTGACTTCAACTGTATATATATATATATATATATATATATATATATATATATATATATATATATATATATATATATATATATATATATATATGAGCCATATCACACTTGTAGCAGTGTGATATATCGGCACTGGTGGGAGGCATGTGTTGGCGATGTGCAGCCAAACAACAGTTTATATTACATTTTTTTCTCCCATACAACAGTTTGTATTATGATTTATACAACCGATCGACTACATAATCATGTATACAAAAAAAGAATATCTAAAAATCCTTTTGAATGAAGAACTATTTTCTTCAGCCATTCATTTACATCTGCACCTGACGTCAGAACAGCAGAAACCATTACTAATTCACCAACGTCATTTTAGAGCTAGTATTTAAATGATTCTCTAGCATAATGTCTAAAGTGATGACAAAACAAGTGATTTTGCTCACATTTTAAGAATATATAAGGCCAAACGGGATGAAATGCCATCAGTCTAGAGGCATTTCTCAGTATTTCTCTGTTGCAATCGGGATATCACAATAATTAACCCCCAAAAAGCCAAAGCAACGCTAACACTACCAGATTACTGTTGTGTTTGCGATGAGGAAAAACGCTAAACACATGTGGGCATTTATTCTTACTTTCTTTTTACTAAACTAGTCTGCAGTAACAAAAGCAGGAGACTTATTAGAAACAAATAGATGACTAACCAAAAAGTAACTCAGGGTTGCACAGAGTGGCCAACACAAAATACACACATTCCTGATATTCCATCTCACACTCAATACAGTACAATTACTATCATATAAAGAACAACACTACAACATACAAAAGAGAGAGAGATTGACTCAGAATGTCACTTACCAGTTTAATGATGATTTGATCAGCTTCAGTTAGAAATTACACTGTTTTTCTCATTATGCTGTCTCTGTCGCAATCTTGTGGATGGACAACATCAACCATCTTTGCTCTGCTCAGTATGACAGGTTGAAGGATGCTGACGCACTGTATCTCCAAAATTATAAATATTTAAAATTTGCACTATTCTTATAAATAAACTGTACACTTACAATCTTAACAACTACATTTTTGTCTGAAAAGCCTCAAAAGTACGTTATGTTGTCCAACAGCGCAATATTTGTCAAACTGTAGACCTCTGCTTGCCACTCAAGTGGGCGAAGTAATACACAAGGGTGAAGAGGCTGTACGAGTGCTGATATTATGTTAATATCTCATGGCTATAAGCCAATCAAATTCGAGAGCCAGACAGAACTGTTATATATATATATATATGATGACTACTATACTAGACTTTTCTTTTTTATTGTATAATTATAACTATTGCATAATTAACTGTGCATGCTCATTTACCAATGTTGAATATTAAATTTCCATATTTCATGTTGTTCATGACAAATTGGCGATGCCTAAATTAATGTGCTAATTTAAGTAATAATTTTTGTTATAAATTTTGTAATAATTAATAGGTTACCAATCTTAAAAAAAAAATCTTCTTAATTTCAGCTCAAATTTTAACACTGATGCATTGTATAGTAGCATAAATAATTTGCTTCAAGGTACTTGTGCGGAGTACATTTCAGATCTAAGAAAACATACATATATCAGTTTGTGCTACAGTGCACATAAATCAGTTTGTGCTACAGTGTTTCTGTGTTTTTCCAAAAAAATCTGCCATATTTTTTTTCTAAAAAAAAAGGACCTACAGGCTGTCACCGGATGAGAAGAGCAAGAGGTTGTTGAGAACAAAAAAAGAGGCTTGTTTTTTTTTCTGGAGGCTATAAGTTAATAAAAGGGCTGAGATTGAGTCCCCTGCAGGAGAGAATCCTGTTTAAATGTTAATAAGACATGGACCCGGTGGCTTCCAGGATGTGTTTTGTTGTTCATGAACTTCACTCTCAAACCTCTTCTCCTGGTTTTCTCCACAGTGATACCGGACTCTCTGGCAGTGACGGCTGCTGCTCAAACCCTCGCCAAAGTGGAAGGAGACACCCTACAACTGAGTTGTGAAGTCACACGCCAGACGTCCCAGCACACTCACGTGTCTGTAGGCTGGTTCCTGCGTCCCGCTGACGACCCGAGTTCTGGCCCACGTGATCTGGTCACTCTATCACGAGACTTTGTTCTACGACCCGGTGGACAGTATCGTCAGCGTCTTTCCTCTGGAGATCTGCGGTTGGACAAAACCAGTGCCACTTCTTACCGTCTCACCATCTATAAACTTCAGCCTTCAGATCAGGGCGAGTTTTACTGCGAGGCCTCCGAATGGATCCAGGACCCCGATCGCTCCTGGTACGCACTGACCCGGAAAGAGTCAGAGAAGACGTCGGTCAAAGTTCAGCCCACAGGTGAGGGAGAATTGTTTGGGAACTTCTTTTAGATGGTAATTGCTCTTTCAGATTTTAATTGCTTATTATACAACGAGATTGATTAAATTCAACACAATGAAGAGAAGAGGTGCTGGTAAAAAAAGGTGTTTTCTTCTCAGGTTGAAAATACACGTATTTAATTTGCTTTAGGAGTGTACACTATAAAAATGCTGGGTTCCACACAATCCCTTCATGTTGTCCCAATACAAATCAATTAAGTGAACTTAAAGGGCAGCTATGATAAAAATCAACGTTTGTAAGCTGTTTAGACAGAACTGTGTATGGGTATAGTGTGTCCACTGTCATATTGGTGTGAAACACAAGTCTCTTTTTAAAATTTTACTGACGTTAAACTAGCACAGTTAAATTTCAGTGATTTTGAGGCCCACTGCAACGTGATGTAAGAGTGCGGTTTTCCCTGCCCACCGAATTGATTGAAAGGTGCACTGTCTCCATAATAACATCTATACACACGTCCACAGAACACTTTTTGCAAGGAAACTGGGATTAAAACACATTACAACACTCTGTGATTAGCTGCATCTCAATAAATAATTTTATAAGTTTATAACTTTTTTAAACAGTGCATGTTTGTAATAAAGAGAATTAAATCACTGTAATTTTTAACCCTCAGGGGTCTGATGTTACTTTGGGGCCTCTAAGATGTTTTGACATGCCCTGACATTTATGCTTATTTCAGCTACTTAATATATAGTATTGGCCAACATGTATTTTATTTGTATTCAGCACAAACTGTGCTACACTAATATGTGACAATTGTTTTGAAAAAAAAAAAATAGTCTGCGTGGTTAGTAGGTTTTGGGGGAAAAATGTAGTTAAAAAAAGATCCAAATAAACACACTGAATTTGCATGAACAAGACTTTTAAGTAACCAGTCATGTAGGCTAAAGTATTTACTTCACAAATATGTGACATTTATTTTGTTCTCTCATTCAAAGAAAACATTACAAAGATTTACTTTTTGTTAAGTTTGTATTGGCTTATCTCAGCTCTATTCTATGTGGCAATTCACACCTGGAAAGACAAAAGACACTCCCCCACTGACCAATCAAGGGCATTGTAAAGCAATGTACATCTGCAAAAGCTAGCCCAAACTAAATGCTTGCTGTATTACTTGCTGTATGACCATGCAAACACCCTGGACAAACAATATACAGTGCTCAGCATATATAAGTTCACCTCTCACATTATTTTAATAAATATATCAGTGTAATAAATCATTTTTTTTCAAATGCAACAAAATGCATTGCCTAATAATTTCTGAATAACTCTGAGGCACTGAAGTAGCGTAACAAAAGCTTTAAACATAAGAATAAATAGTATTTAAAAAAAAAAAATATTACTTTGAGTCAAAATAATATTTTAAGACTGTGAGGTTAAATGAGTCATAATTTCAATTTATTCCTGAATGAAAATGAAATGACCTGTCTATCTTTTGCGCTGTGTTTGTCTGTGGGTAAGTTCAGGCATTGTTGTAGCGAGACAACATTTGTTTTCAAAATTAGTTGAAAAGTGAACGTTCCAAGCTTTATGCGGGTATGTCTCTCATGTATTTGTGGATATTCTGCTGCTTTTTCTGACCACTGTTTACATGGAGCCTTGTCTAATATGGAACATTGTAATATTAAGCCTAGTGTGTGGGGCCGCATTAAATATAATGAGCTCAGACTGAGAAACTAGACATAGTGTTGGTTTACTGATTATTTTATCAAGCAATATTTGTTTTCAACATGCATAACTGCATTTAAAAGTAGACACTTCGAGCTTTCTATTGATCTATGTGTCATGTATGTGTGTTTTGTTTTCGCGGAGTTTCGGTGCATTTTACTGACGCAATTCTAAAAACAATTCGCGGAGAGAGACAAGAAAGGATGCCTACACTGATTATTTTTCTTATTTTGCTAAAGCACACACTTTTGTTGTTATTGTGAGTGTACACAAAATTAGCAGACACCTAACAGATTTGATTAATGTGTTGCTCTTATCTGCACAATCAAAACTGAAAGTGTAAATGAAGTTACTTTCGACATTAAAAACACGTATATGCGGTCTTCGACACCTGAGGGTTAACTGCTATAATCACCATGGCCACATGTTGTCAGTAAATGCACATGTATACGTGTGTGTGTGTGTGTGTGTGTGTGTTTGTGTGTGTGTGTGTGTACTGCATACAGCATTTGTGTGACTCATCATTTCAGAAAGGCTTAAATAAACTCCACCACAAATACATCAAATAAGCTTAATTGTTAATTTTGACTAGTGACTATATTTAAGCTTCATCCGTGACTCTATCACTGATGGCTGTTTATCTGACGTAACACATAAAAGCAGACATGCACGTTGGAGCGTTGGGCGGGGAAAAGCAGCTCATTTGAATTTAAAGCCACTGGCTACAAAAACAGATAAACTCAGACACCAAAATTGGCAAATTCTGGAGGCTATAATAAATACACCCATGGGTATTTTGAGCTGAAACTTTACTGACATATTCTGGAGAAGCCTTATTTTACATCTTGTAAAAGAAGTAAAATAGGTGCTCTTTAATTGTTTTTACAAAGTTAAGTGGAAAGGACCTAAAACATTTAAGTTGTCCCAAAATACTAGAATTGTGTTAATCAGCAGAAAAACAAAGAGACAAAAAATACATAAATAAATAAATAAATAAATAAATAAATAAATAAATAAATAAAAATAAATAAATTAAATATAGCTCAAAAGAAAAAGGTTCTTAAATTTTGACATTAAATTTACTGTGACATGGACAATAACGAGGCTTTGAGTGATAGAAGTACAACACATTCAGTAGGCCTTATAAATTAATTTAGTTTTATGCAAATTAAAGGTGTACTAAAAATAATGGTCCTACTATTGTATAACTGTTTAAACAAACAAATGTAGAAAACATTTGCAGTGGATAGAAGCTCAAAAATATGTTGTTGAAATTATGCATAGACCTTAAATGGTTAGCTCGCTCGAAATGAAAAAAAAAACACATTATGTCTTTCCAAATCTATAAAATCTATATTAGTTGGTTCAGTCCAAGTCTTCTGAAAAGATATAATCACTTCATATGATTAACACATTTAATTGAGTTTTTTATTCACTTATAAACACTGACAAGCAAACAACATCAGAAACTAAACTATGACTGCTTGACGTGCCAGAACAAATCTCGTTGGTCCTTGATGAAACTGTAATATTCTTGTGAGACACTAATCAACTTCATTGGTTTATATGTGTAAAGCAAGCTTGCTTTAGTTTCCAATAACAAAAGTTTAAATGCTGTAAACATGGTTTGCTGGTCAATGCTTATCTGTAAATGAAGGTCTAAATTATTTTTTTCGTCATATAAATTAAAACAATCATGTCTTTTAACCAAATAAATCATATGGATTTTTTTTTCTAATTATTTTAAAACCTTTTAAAAACATATGACTAAACACTAATCTCAGGCAACATGGTGGCTCATTGGTTAGCATTGTCACATCACAATGAGAAAGTCACTGGTTCAAGTGCCGGATGGGTCAGTTTCTGTGTGGAGTTTGCATGTTCTCCCTGTGTTCGTGTTGATTTCCTCCAGGTTCTCCAGTTTCTCCCAGAAGTCCAAATACATGCAAAATAGGTAAATTTGGTAAACTAAATTGGCCGCAGTTAATAAATAAGTGTGGATGGGTGTTTCCCTAGTTGGTGATTCATTCCACTGCAGCGACCCTGACCCCTAAAGGGACTAAGCCAAAGGAAAATGAATGAATAAATGAACATTAATGTCTTAAAGTGTTGTTTTATTTTTATCAATATAGTGTCTGCTTGTGCTAAGGAGATAATTTTCTCTCAACTCCTCCGCAGAAATCTGTTTAGCTTCACTCCCTATTTTCACAAACATGTCATGCTCGTGATAGCCTTGCTGTCCAAAAACAGAGCATGCATGAATTTGCTTTCCCGCAGAAGTGCTTAAATATACCCTGTGAGCTGATAACAATCAAAAATTAAGCACATTACTGGAGTCCCCGAGCACTGGCTGCTGATTCTCTAAACATCAACATGTCTGTCATAAAGCACAGAGCAGGCATCGACCCTCGAGTCCACTTCATTCATTGATACTGTCAGTGTCAAGAAGGTTATCATACAGCGAAGTAAAGTGAAGTCTATGTGGGCTCGTTGTCAGGTAATGAGGAAAATGCATCGACTCAGATGAGTATTGATCAGTGACTGACATCTGCTTGATGACCAACATTTAAAAAAAGAAAAAAAGTCAATTCCATCATCATATTGTCATCCTTGTGTCATTCCAAACTTTATGAACCATAATAGGTGATATTTTGAAGAAGTTTCCAACTGGTTTTGTCTATACAATGAAAATCTTTGTAATCATTCTATACTCTCAAAAAAAAAAAAAATGGTACAATGTTGTATCTAAGAAGGTACAAACTCTTGTCACTGTCTTGTCACTAAAGTGCCCCCACGGCAACCCCCACTCCCCCACAATACTATTTTTTAGGGCTTTTTCACCTTTAATATGATAGAACAGTTGGGATTTTTGACAGGAAAGCATTGGAAGCAGAGGGAGGGGTAGGATTGGCAAAGAACCTCAAGCCGGAAATCGAACCCGGTGCGCCTTGAGCATGTCAGTGCTATATGACGGCACACAGCACCACTAGGCTATATTGGCACCAACTAATTTACTTAATTTTTAAATAGAAATAGAATTATGTAAAAGTATTGTAACAAGATATGTACAATGTCTGATTACTTTTACAATGCTAAAATGCAGGACTTTTGCCTGCTAACATGTGTTGTGGAAAGCGAATGCCACAAGGTGCAGATATCAATAATGAAAATGTATCAGAAAATGCTTACTAAATGTTTATTCAGAATGCGCTTAAATTTTTAGTTTACAATACCTGTAGTTTTGTTTTACCAGTTTTTTTTTGTATTATAGAACTTAAGAATTGATGTTTATGAATTTATTTAAATACATACTTTTAAATTATGATTCTTGTTAATATGGAAATAATTTATAAAATCACATTGCCTTTTCAGTAATATTTATTTTCATAGATATTGTAAAAAAGGAGTTGACCAAAACTGATGTAACTTTTCAGTATCACAAGAGGTCTTTTCTGTACTATATAAGGTACAACTTTTACAAAGGTACTATTGAAAGTATTTTTTTGTACCTTTTTTTTCCTGAGTGTTGTCTAAAAATGTTTTGCTCCAAAAAGAATCAATACATAATCTCAATCTGCCACTCCAATGTTTCTGAAATTCCCATATGATTGTCTCATTTCAAACCCTAGTGGCAGAGAGACAGAAGTTTCACAATTATATGAATCATTGTTACTACTATCTAGTCATGGGCCGGTATACCGCCCGAAATTGCATACTTCCCTATAACAAATAACATGCAGCTGACTATTATGTCCAAATTTATGGTTATTTGAAGAACAGTATGCAAAAAGCATCAGGATGACTTCCTGAAGTGTAAAAAAAGTACATTAATCACACATACTGTTGAAACCGTATAACAGAACATTTGGGTGGATTTAAAGCCTTGACTTTTCCAAAGTGTGCTATACCTTGAAAATGGTTATCATCCCATGCCTATCCCTATCATACACTGACTATTTGACTAGTGTGCAAATTATGTGTATAGTTGAAGTCAGAATTATTACTAGGTTAATTAGGTTAACTAGGCAGGTTAGGGTAATTAGGCAAGTTATTGTATAATGATGGTCTTTAACTGTATGTGTAGTTTAGCCCAATTAATACATGTACTTCAATTCAATCCAATTAATCTATTTAGTAATTCAACTTTTTATTTAACCCCCTCCCTCCACTGAGGAAAACATCTTCTCAAATACTTTGAACACAATAAATGTTTTCGCTACAATATCTGCTATGGTGGATTGATTATCGACATTAAGGAACGCTTGATAAATCCACGCTCCTCAGCAGGTCTCTGTATTGTTGTCATGATATGTCATGGTTTGGACCAGATAAAGAGGTGGGACTGTCACCTCACAGCAAGAAGGTTGCTAGTTTGAGTGCCAGCTGAGCCAGTTGGCATTTCTGTGTGGAGTTTGCATGTTCTCGCCATGTTCGTGTGGGTTTTCTCCTGGTGCTCCGGTTTCCCTTACAGTCCAAGCACATGCACTATAGACCATTTTGAGAGATGTAAATAATAACAATGGTCCTAACGTATTTCCTGTTTTACATTTTTAATTTCCATAGCTTCTAAGAATCCTAAAAGGCCCACATATTGATAAGTAACGTTATGACAACTTTTTTAACATTGAGATATGATTGAATTGCCTCTTGTCATAGTTATTAAAATAGTTTGACAACTATTTAGTTTTTTTTTTTTTTTTTTTTTTTTTACTGGGCCAATTGGACCAGTGGCTGAGATTTTTACTTGCCATGCCAAAGTTTTTACTGGCCCGACCAAAAAAAAAAAAAAAGTTAGTAGTTCTTAGCCAAATATTTCAAATAATGTGTCAAAATGATGTCTGTGATTCTAGAATTTAAATATTTAAAAAATGTTAATAAATATATAATGAGCAATATTCAAGATTTTATGCAAACGAAACGAGCAGTATGAAAAATGTACAGGTATTTTATTGCGATTCTAAACTATTTTTATAAAAATAAATAGAATAAATAAAATATTGCCAAACTGACGACAACTCTTTCTTTTTTAATTCATCATTTTGTACCAATGTAATTGTCTGCTTCCAACACTGTAGAAACAGATGTTTTCTTAAAGCCTCATAATTGGATGTTTTCGCCATCTTGCCATCTCTCCACTGTTCTGGTTGTTACCAGGTTACGAAAAAAAAAATGTGCTCATCCTGTCTACTGTCCTGAGCATCTTCACGCTGATCACGGGCTATTGGGCACTCCTTATTGTTGAGCCCTGCATAGTTTTTTTCCCCATCCTTAGCATGTTGATTAGTGTTCTAGACCATATCAACGTTCATTGAATGCACAAAAACAGAAACATACAGTTCCACAGAAGAAATAAACAACTTGACGATAAGTGCATTATGTCAGAACTGTCATTTCCGTTTAAACTGTCCATCTCAGTTATCAAATTTAGCACCTGTAGACACTTTATGCCAAGCTTTTGCCCATGAAAACCAGTGAAGTTTGAAGTCAAACCTACTGTGGCTCGTCTGATAACACCACATTTGATTCAAGAGTAAAATGCTAGACTTTTAGTGGAAAATGATATAAATTTGGCTCTGTCACACACAGCTGTCACATCAGATGAACTATTCTTTAACACGGTGCTGAAGGTGCCATAGATCTGAACTTTTTCCTTTCTCCCACTTTTCAGAATAACCATATTTCATGGGACAAAGGCTGGGGCAGAAAAATGCCTCCCTCATCTCCGGCTTTAGTCCATTACTTTCCAATTTATTACAGAGCCGTCGCTCCATCTTGAGCATAAGACAGCATGTACAGCAGACGCAGGCTCTGTGTCTCTCTGACTGAATGAACACAGGGCTGTAACTCAATCTCAGAGCACACGCACCGGCCCAGCGGTTTGATGGCTATGGGAGGTGACAGCGCACCTCCTCATCAAAGGCACGGCAGGATTGGAGCTGCGAGTGGCATGTTAATTCAGACCTGTTATTGGTCAAGAGTCCCAGGGGGTGGGAATATTGGACGAGGAGTGGACCGGGTTGTGATTTTTAGGGTGTGGATGTTTGATGACTGTCTCCCAAGGGCACGTCCACAGAGGCAGACTCCACATGGGGACAGAGCCTAATGCCTGTGATTTCTGATCTTCAGTGGGGATATAAATGTAGAGTGTGCCCCTTACAGAGACAGATTTAAGACCCATTCTCTTTCATTCAGCAGACCTGGCCTAAAATTCTGGCTCCTCATAGCAAGATAGAAACAATTTGTTAATTTCAAAAATATTTGTTTGAAACACCTTCCTTCTTGATCTAAATCCAAGTTAAACGATTAGTTTACCACAAAAAAAAAAAAAAGAAAATTCTGTTATTAATTACTTACCCTCACATAGGGCTGGGCCGATAAACTAGATATATATCATGTCATATCATGATAACATTCATGTCAATAAAAATTATACGCTCTGGACTTTTTTTACTCTATTTTAATCTAAAGGCCAATCACACAGCAGAAATGTGCAACAATGGGATTCTAAAAGTGTGTTGATATTGCGTTGCATTTTTGCCATATCGCCCAGCCCTACCCTCACGTCGTTCCAAAACCCTGAGACCTTAGTTCATTTTTCGAACACAAATAAAGATATTTTAGATGAAGTCAAGGAGCTCTCTCATCCTTCAGAGACATTTAAAGTCAAGAACAGGAACCAAAGACGTTGTCAAAAACATATTATATACACATATATAGTTTTACTCTTAAAGTAGCTGTTGATTTGTCTCTTATGAATCAGCTATAAATTGTCTTTAATGTTCTGCTGAAGGAAAAAATATATATTTTGACCTATTCTTGGATGGCCTAAGGGTGAGAAGATCTACTACAAATTAAATTTTTTTTTTGTAAAAACTATCCATTTACCAACCATTAAAAAAACGTTTAACTTGATTGTTTTAAAATGAGTCTTAATAATAATGATAATAATAATATTTAATAATTTGTCTTTTGGAAAAACTTCAATGGTCATGCAACATTAAATAGCCATTTTTGTTGCAAGAACTCTTGATTGTGAGAGTACATAGGGAAAAAGAAAAGTAAATGGAGTAGAAGTAGGAGTGTAAAGTGTAGGAGATAAGAATGGATTTAGAACTGTTCAGTGATTCAGTTGCTTATAATAAACTCATTTATCACTTTTATTGGTAAGTGCCTTTTTGAAAGTCTCAATAAATGGAGACATTTGCAGTAAATGGCCTTTGAAAGCCTTTAGAGAATGTCATCTATTTTACTGTAAGCCTCTTCCAGTCAAGGGTTTTTAGTTTCTTGCAAACTACACTAAAGACAAATAATGATTTGTTCTGTGAAACTCTGTTGCAACTCCATGTTTTTACTGCTCTCTTTTAACAAGCAATGCTTTACTGTAAGTATTAAAAAAGTTTACTAGGTAAAATAATATAAAACAGAAACATTACACAGAAAATGGGCTAAATTAGCTAAAAAAAAATAAATCAATTAAATTCGCAGTAATAAGAAATTACAAAATGAATAAAAATGATAAAACTGTCAAACAAAATGACTTATTTCTAAATTAAAATGAAAACAATAGCTGAAAAATATTCAATTAAAATCGAATTGTAAATAATAATAAAAACAAGAACATTAAACAAATAACAATGTCTTTAAAATGGCTATTAAATTATCTTTACAAATGTAAAGATCTGAACATCACAGGCACAACTTTAGTTACATTCTGTGTTTTTCTGATGTTTTTTACTCTCGTTTTCTTAAGGAAGTTATTTTCGTTGAATGTCCTGAATGATTTCAAACAGTAAAGGTGTATAAAACAGCAACTTCATTAAAAGGTTGTTATTAAACATACATTTTTATGGATTTTCAGGTAAGTCAAGGTGAAGTCATTACGGATTGATCCTTCAGTATGCAAGCCAGGCTTCACCTGACTGAGATTCCTATTAGACATTCCTGAGAGCATTTCAAGAGCAACACTGAGTCGAGAGGAAGACAGATTTGTCTGTAATCCCCTTTTCTAGCTGGCTGTGTCCAAGTCCCCTTCCAGCTAGACAACACGCTCACAATGTTCTCTGTGTACTAGCCAGTGGCCTGTTAGGCACAATTGAAAGTGCACATGTCTGTGCAGGAGTGATTTGGGTGGCTGTTATGTGGGATTTAAGCCAGTTTATGTATTTTCATCTTTAGTTGACTGAATTGGCTGGAAAGGCAGATTGAAGATAATAGCTGTTTTGAAACGGCTTAAAGGAAGAGTTCACCCAAAAAATTACAGTTTAATTACTTTTTACTCATCCTCAAGTGGTTTCAAACCTTTATGAGTTTCCCTTTTTTTTTAAAAAACATAATAAGATATTTAAAAAAAACGTGAAAACCTGTAACCATTGACTTCCATCGTAGGAAAAACAAATACTATAGAAGTCAATGGTTACAGGTTTCTTCAACATAGCTTCTCACAAATGTTTGGAAAAAAGCAACAGGTAAGTAAATGACACTATTTTCATTTTTTCTTTTTTTCTTTTTTTTTTTTGCCCCTTAAATAGTTGGTTTCCCGCAAGTCATAAGCTTTTACACAATTGTGAACGGCAGAAACAATTACCAGTGACTAGTATGCCAGAAAATGTTGTTCAAACTGGTTTTTGGAACAAAGTGGTTGGTTAACAGTAAGCCAATTACCAACTCAGAATCCAAAAAAACAGTGTTAAACTGGATTTTCCTCAAAGCTAGGATTGAGAGCCATGCGATTACCCACTCAGTTGTGTGCGATTTACTTCATTTTGCATATTTATGTTGACATTAGCTCACTGCGCACCATATGTCATGCTCATAACATGTGTAAACGTTTGTGTGTTTTTTCTCATCTGTCTCTTAATGTGTTTATTGCTCTGGTGAACTGTGCGGGAAAAACAGAAGTTGTGCGGTAAGCATTAATAGGACATCAAACGGCTCATTGAAGCACATACTACAGCAGATCGATGGACTCATTTTGTGACGAAGCTTTTGGCAGCAAATCCCACACAGCAGCTTGTTCACGCAGCTCCCTTCCAGCTACCACAGTTATTAGCTCTTCTGCTTCACACACAATTGTCTCTTTCTCTCTCTCTCTCTCTCTCTCTCTTTCTCTGGTTAGCCTTTGTACAAATCTATTGTGAATACCAAATTCAAATCTATTGCCATCATCATTCATGCAGCAGACCCTCACTCGTGACATTTCCTTCTCATTCTATATGCTGTATTCATGACTTATGAATGGCACATTTGTCCACAGTCATCGTAATGCACTGTACTTGACTATAACAAAGCTTTAAAGAAAGCGAGGGAGGGCATCTGCATGATGACATTCTAATAAGTTGTCAGCCCCTCAGGTCCTGGGTTCATTGACTTTGTGCAACTTTCATACAAAGCACTTTTGTACTCTGTCTGTCATTCATCTCTTTTTAGAAGTATGGAGGAGCAGTGATTGAGTATGGCTAGCGTGTTTTTGTTTTTGGAATTTTTTATTACTTTAAACAATTTTATATTATTATTTATATATATATATATTTTTTTAAGGAAAATCGAAGAATTTAATATTAAGTAAAATCTACTCTCAACTTTTTGATAGTGGTGTTCCCATCAACCCCTTTGTTTTTGTGTTTTTCTGCTGTTTTGCAGTGATTTATCATTGCTTTCATTAAAAGCTTGATTTTTTTTTCATGGCATTTGGAGTTCATTTTAACTCGAATGACAAAAAACTTTGACCATTATATTACTGCTTATTTTGTTCGAGTACTGGGGTCTCTGTGTTTGGTTACTGTATAGGAAAATTGTGTTTTTTAGCATGTAGGCTTGTTATCATTGAGTTTTTGTTTTTTTGTGTTTTTTTCCCCTTTAAGCCCTGATGCACACTGGAAATTGACTGCAAACCATAGGATTGTTTATATAATTATTTGCTGTAAAATTCTGTAAAAACGGGTTTTGATTTCTTTTGTTTTTGTAGTACCATCATCTGCTTTCAGTTTTTGTGTTTGATCACGTTACAGAGAGTTCTTGATCAATATGTATAGATCTTCTCAAAGACTACAGTATGATGGATGGATGGATGGATGGATGGATGGATGGATGGATGGATGGATGGATGGATGGATGGATGGATGGATAGATGGATGGATGGATGGATGGAATGATGGATGGATGGACGGACTGATGGACGGACGGATTGGAAGGCGGGCGGGCGGGTGGGTCGTTGGGTGAGTGGGTTGGATTTGTGGGTGGGTGGATAAATGGATGGATTTATGGATAAATAAATGCATGGATGGATGGATGAATTGATGGATAAATAAATGCGTTGATGGATGGATGGATATATGGATGGATGGGTAGATAAGGAAATGGGTAGTTTAATAGTTTAGATTTTTGTGTTACTGGAGAGTTGGACTCACTTTAAGGATTAAATAACTGAATAAAATAATTGAATGCTGCCTAAAAAGCTCACCCATGTAGCTCTAAAGGGGGGCTGTGAGGTCCATACATAAGTGATAGTATGGGATTTATATTGTTGAATGCATTTTATTTGTGTTTTCTTTCTTTCTTTTTTTTCGTTCGTTTGTTCAGTTGTTCGTTCCTTCACTCACTCTTCCAATAAATTTGCTGCCACATTACTTTATGCGGGTGGTGCTTGTCAATTTTTTTGATTGAAAATTACTAGTATGGGATTTAAAGTGTTGAATGCATTTTATTTGTGCTTTCTTTTTTTCATTCGTTTGTTCGTTCGCCTGTTCGTTCGCTCACTCACTTTTCAAATAAATTTGCTGCCACATTCATTTTTAAAAGCAACTGATTTCTGTGTTGTCATACTTGAATTTTTAGTAGACATTATTCTATTTTTTTATTTACGTAATCCTCTTGAAATGATTGTAATATGCTGATTTATTTGTTATTGAATGGTAGTTTAATATTTTTTAGAGATGACAGAAAGCAAATAGTTACAATACGCATTAAAATAATGTATTAAAAGTCTTTGCTTCATTCAGATTCATATATTGTACTCTGACTATTCAGTATTTAACCCCAAATTATGCAAATTAGTTTACCACTCTTTGAATTCAATGTACAGAGAAGTTTTGAACGTTTATTAAAGTATAATGTTAATTAGCTATTGATGCTTATTACAAAACACAGAAATGAGCTTGAACAATCGGTCAAAGAGGAACCGTTTTACAGTACAGGCACATTACAGAACGGAATTTTGTACGACCTCTCCTCTACAATGTGCTGATTGTTAAACGGTTCTACTGTACGTATTCACCTCTCCTGTCACCTTTCTCTCCGTTTGTCCCTATTCATTTCCACATTCAGCTCTTCATCCCCACTGCTAATTAATCTGTCTGAACCATGTCGATTTAGTCCTAAAACGCAGACCGGCTCCGTTCAGGCGGGCAGTAATGTCCTAATAGAGCATCACGCTGGCTGAGTAGCACAGGAGGAAAGGGAAAAACAGCCACTGGCCTTTGTTTCCCTGTGATCTGCGAATTCCTCTTTTAGCACAGTCCTATTTACTGTGCTGTTATTTTGGAGAGGAGTGCACAGCGTGAGGCACAAATAATGACTGCATGTAAAAACACACACACACACACACACACACACACAAACACACACACACACACACACACACACACACACACACACACACACACACACACACACACACACACACACACACACACACACACCATCATCCCCCCTGTACATTTCCTGAGTCCTGTCTGTGTGCCGCTGCCATGTACTCACGCAGTTAAAGTGTTTCTCAGGAAGTGTGTTGTTGTAATTAGAGCCCAGGGGCAATCACCTCTGACGAAGCCAAATGGAGGAAAGAAAGTGCTTTTTTTCTGATGAGGTGAGCAAACTGCGCATCATATGGAAATGAAAGCTCTGGTTTACTTGCAGTGAAACTGAAGAACTTGCATGACGTAATTTCAGTTAACATCAGGCCAAAATGTAGTTCATTTGAAAGTTTGTTAAAGCACAGTTTCGACGTTTATTTCAGCTGGTGAACATCTTCAGACTATCATTGGTTTATGGTGAAATCTCTTTTAGTTGACACAAGTAAAACATGAGCAATCTGGATAACTGGTGTATAGTAGCTGAAGTTGTGTGTGTTTTTATTTTATTTTTTTTTTTTTTTGTGATGAAAACAACACTCTGGGCTCTATTTTAATGATTTAGGCACAAAGTCTAAAGTGCATGGCTCAAAAGCATTAAGGGCCTATCTGAATCTGCTTTTGCTATTTTAGGACTAACAGGGATGTGCTTATTGTCTTAATAAGTTATGCTTGTGTTTTCAGCATAACGTGCATCAAACATATTAAACTTATCATCTCCCATTCCCTTTAAGAGTCAGTTGTGTCGTGCCATGGCACATTTGCTATTTACATGGCAGACTTTTTAGGTGGAAAAACTGAATGGAAAACATTAATACTTCACTAGAGAGAAAACAGTCAAACAGACCATCTTGCAGCATGAAGATAAAGAATGAGCCTCCTCTATTCAGCCTCTTTACTTTCTTTTTACTTTATTTTTACGCTACTTTACTCTTTTACTATTGTGCATAAGGAAACAATGGAAACTCACTCACTTAAACAATGTCTAAGCGTTTTTGACCTGCATAGTTACAAAACTAACGCAATCTGCGCTGGATTTTAGACCATGTATTATCTGGTCAATGGTGCTGTCTATTTCAGTTTCTCAAAATAGCAACGAGCCAACAATGCGCTTAACACACCTCCTTTATAGACGATACACCCGTTCACAAAGCGGTGCAAATGGATTTGCTATTTAAACAACATGAAAACTACTGTTGCGCTAGTGTGAAAATAGCAACAAATCGCACCATACACGTCTTGTGTCTTATTGCACCGGGTGTATGATAGGGCCCTAAGAGTGTTTTTTTATGTTTAGCACTGTAAATCTGTTAATTTGAAGCATCTCTTGTCTAAAAATGCTAAAATTCAACATGACCAACTTCACTTGACTGATTTTCATGCCACTGCCATCAATTTTTTTTTCTGAATGGTTGTTTTTGTTGTGTGTTTATTTTGCTTTTGAGAGGAAATCTTGCATATTTAAATAGTCAAGTCTGACCTGCGTTGGACTATTTGTTTACAGTACACCTTTCCAAATGTATTTCTATTTATTCCTAAGTAAAGAGCAAAATAGTTTGTTGTGACTGTACCAGGTTTGGCAGATGTTTGCATTTGATGTGAGAGTTTGGTTCAGACATACTGTATGCTGATAAAACATGTTCTGTTATGAAATAAATGCTGCAAGAACAAATTACATTTTGACATTTAAAAATTTAGTTCAGATAGGATTAACTATATAAATTAAGTTCTATATTAGCACTCAATTCAACCATGTAGATATTTAATCGGATGTATTAACTAAATTAGTTTATTTACAGTTTTTTTTTATTTTTAAGGAAAGATCAAAGTAATAAAACCTATTTAAATTTCTTCTTTTTAAGGGGGGTAGGATCAGGAAAGAGGAAACCGAGCTGGGTTTCGAATTTGGGATGCCCGCAGCACTTCCACACCTTACATTATGTCAGCATGCTAACCCATGAGCAATTGTGCTGAGAAAACCAAATCAAATTAGTGATACCAATTTTCCCATCAACTATTTAGCATGTTAGTTGATTTGCCGTGGTATTTATACTACTAATCATACTTTAATTCTTAGATGTAGTATACAGATGTACAGTAGTAATGTGTTATGGCATCTGAAGTTTATTTTCTACTTACAATGACACAAAAATGACCTATACCTCACTGTTTATGTGTTTGAGGTCTCTGTGATTGTATGTTATTTTCTGATCACACTTAAATATGGTTTCATTAGTCTATGTCATGTAATGAACTAAGAATGAAAAGTAATTGTACAGCATTTATTAATTATCAAACATTTAATAATGCATTATTAAAGTCCAGTTCCATGCTGCTTAACATTAGTTAACGTACTGTGAGTTTACATGATGTAACAAAGAAAAGTTTTATTTCCAATAACCTAACCTAAACTTAACAAGGACGAATAAGTACTGTAGTAAATGTATTGTTCATTGATCAATCATGTTAGTAAATACATTAACGAATACAACATCATTGTAGTGTTATCTATTTTTTGCATTGTGTAGGCATATTATCATATAGTTTGTAATAATGAATCAAGTGTTGCTTATTAACTTACATATTTTAAGTAAAAAATACACTTTAGAAACATGACTTATAATTCAGGGCTGCATTTCTTGAGTCCAACTTACAAACAAAGACAAATGTATATTAACATTAAAACAGATTATTAAAAAATTCACTTCAAAAGAGAAAGCCAAAATTACTAAACAATCAATGTTACTGTTACAGTGCATACTATAACTTGGTTAATCAAATTTGCAATCAGTGCTTTGTGGATTATTTTATCATGACTAACTCATCCTTTACTTGTCTTTCTTTCCCAGATCGGGACTTCAGCATCCAGGTGACCACAGATCGCCGGGCCTACACGGCTGGTGAGCCGCTGGAGCTCCGCTGCACCATTGACGCTCAAAATGTTCCAGAGCGCTTCTTCTCGGTGTCGTGGGTCTTCAGCAGCTCACCCGTAGCCGTGATCGGGCCCAGCGCTGTGCCTGCTCTGGGACCCAACTACGTGGACCGGGAAGCTGCCGGCCTCCTGACTGTGCGCAAAGAAAGTCCATCTGTCCACCTCCTCAAGCTACAGCGCCTACTGCCTGAGGATTCTGGGAAATACATCTGCAGAGTGACAGAGCGGGAAAAGACCCTCACTGGAGATTTCATCGACCGCAGCAAACGCTCCCGCAACGTTCAGATCACTGTAACCCCGCTCAGTGAGTATCACATTCTCTATCGGCCCCCAGAGAAGTCAGCTGATATCTCTCAACGGCACACTTACTAAATGAGCAGATCAACCTGTCGGCCTCAGTCCTGATGTTCACCACATTAAGTGAATTATTCTGATGCTGTTTAGCTTATAAGCTGGCTGTTTTAAAAAGGAAATTGAGTTAGTAATATTATAGAGGTAAATGGATAAATGGAAATTTTGCTTATTGTTTTTAATGCTTTCTAAATCACTAAATGTATGCTCAGTATTGCTCCTTATTTTCATCGATGTTTTTCAGTTTTTGTGCCAGGTGTTCACTCACTGTGCAGACTCCTACTGTTAGACATAATGAGTAAACCGGAGGAAAAATAACAGTAGTGTGAAAGTAGTTCAGCTGTTTTTCAAAATAGTACAGCTTTTCCTGTAACGACTAGCAGTGCTGTGTGACACAACGCTACATCAGTTTTTGTCACATTGAGCATTTTAAGATTTTTATAACTATCAATCGTCAGCTCATTATTTAAAACAACTGACAAGAAAAAACGTCGACATTTTGAAGGTTATTCTCTTTTTCTTTTTTCTAGATTTGACTAAACAGACATATGTGTGTTGAATAGTTCACACTAGTACATTTCTGTTTTAAAATAGCATTTTACAGCGAAAATGATCCACGTCCACACGTGCCAGCGGACACACACACAGAGTCGTTTCACCTAGCATTTCTGAACAGCTCTCCGTCAACATTATACTGCCGAAAAAGCACATCACAAGACCGCACACGCACTCTGGCATGTGCTGCAGCGTAGTGAGATTCAGGCAGTCAGCAGGTGCTTTGAGCACATCTACCCAGGTGTCATTGGACAGTTCATCAAGGATCTTCCGGCTGGATGCTATCTCACTATAGTTGTTAAACGTGATATTTAATTGATCTTGTCTCTGTCTAACGACTCTTCTGTCTTTTGAATCTGTTGCTTGTTTTTAGGTAAAGATAATATATTCATTTATGTAACCGCGTACACTGATTCTGCACATTTTACTGATTGCTTGCCTTTATTTCCTATATTGTATAAACTTATCATAAGTTATACTTTTACAATAGCCATTATTGCTTAGTAAACTAATATTAAGCAAAAGTGACGGTAGTTTTCATATTTTTTCAATGAAAATGAATACAGAGAAAGATCTTTTCACTGATAATTGTTTTTCAGCGTTTCAACAATTACAGCAGACATTTGATCTGCCGACTACCCATTTTTTAAAAATATCTACAAGCACACAGTTTTCCCCAAAAGAATTTGATATAATTTCCTATTGAATCACCAACCTCCCTAGTAGAAAGTAGTAGTTTGCTTCTACAGCTTGTTTCTACAGAACGCATTTATGAAAGGAGCCATTTCAATTATATATAATAAATTATCTCAGTTAGAATGTGATGTTTCAACAGAGCATCTCACAATGGCATGGGAAGAGGATCTTGGAGTAGAAATTGAAAACTGGCAATGGGAGGATGCACAAGAACAAGTTCATTCTAGTTCTGTGTGTATCAGCCATGGTTTAATACAATTAAAGATTCTGCACCGACTCCACGTGTCTAAATTAAAGCTCTCTAAGATGTTCCCCTTCTTAGACTCACTGTGTGATAGATGCAATCAAACCAAGGCATCATTTGGTCACATGTTTTGGATTTGTTCTAAAATTGTTAATTATTGGATTTCAGTTTTTAAGTTAATATCAGAAGTGGTGGAAAAACAAGTACACCCTGGGCCTATTTTAGCTATATTTAGTGTTAGTGATGATGCGGAATTATCTAATAATCAATGTACAGTGATCAGATTTATAACCCTTTTGGCACGTTTATTGATTTTACTAAATGGGAAATGAAAAGATCCTCCACGTTGCTCCACATTAATAAAAATGTCATGTCCTGTCTGCAACTTAAGAAGCTAAGGCTTTCTCTAAAAAATAAATCAAAGAATTTCCATGTAATAGGGAATCCATTTATTGAGTACTTTAACAATAATGCAGTGATTGAACCCTAGTAGAAACACCTCAAATATCCACTTATATAGTTCTTTCATTAGTATTTTTTTTTAACCTTTTTTTCTTCTTCTTTCTGTTTTTTCCCCTTCCACCCACTGTTTTTTTTAGTTCTCTTATACATATAATAGTAACATTATGTTACAACTTTGTGTTTAAAAGGAAAAAAGTACACATATGTAAAAGTTATCATTTGTTCTGATGTAAAAGATACAATAAGGAGAATGTTAAAAAAGAAAATTAATACAAAATATATATAAAAATGCCGTAGAATGCATATAAAAATGCAAACTGAGAAGATGGCGATCATAGAAATATGTAGCTACACGACACCTTAACATATATGATGTCTGTTAAGCTGTTATTATCAAAATGAAAATAGGCTTCCTTATATCAATTTTATTTATTTTATTGTTTGGAAATTTAAACAACATAGCCAGGGTGATGTGAATGACATTATAAAGTACACTGCTCCCCTTGAAGATTTAGCCGACGTGTCCTCAGGAGTTTGTCTTCCACATCAAATTTGCGAATTATGAACTTAAGGAAGGGTGCAAGACTAAAATTTGTGCACTTAATATTGAGAAAAGCCCCAATCAGATCTTTTGAGATGTCTCAGTTTTTCCCCATTGACACTGACACACAGCAACAGCGTTTCAAAAGCAAAATGGCCTCTTCAGCATTTCCAAAACGCACCGTTTTCAGGGCTTAAAAAACTCAGAGGTAGTGTGGACGGATGACATAACGACGTAGTAATGATGTAGCAAAACTTATGCATTTTAAAACTAAAATATTAGTGTAAACGGGGCCTAAAACACCATCAAATCTGTATAGATGTTTATATGACTAATAAAACTGAGATATTTAGAATTTATTTTTGACCTAATAATAATTTTATTTATTTGACCTATTCAACAAAGCAACATTTTTTAAGTTATGGAGCTTATATAGTTGAAATCCTAAAATTATTTGCCCTCTTGTGTTTTTTTTTTATAGTCTTTTTTTTTTTTTTTTTTTTTGCTCTGATGCTCTGATAGTATTTTCTGTAATATTTTTTCTACTGGAGAAAGTCTTATTTGTTTTATTTTGGCTAGAGTAAAATAAGTTTTTTTAATTGTGTACAGAACAAATGTTCAAGGTTGCAGAAGTAACCCTTTGTTCCCCGAGGAGGGGAACGGAAGTGCTATAAGTGGATTTGATGTTAAAATCCACGTATGGGAGGATTCGGTTCAGAAGCCGCTTGTCTGAAAGAGTATTAAACGGGCCAATGAAAGCAATGAATTGGCAGCGTAAGCTTGCGCAGGTGTGCTGCACTGCCAATTAACTGAGCATACAAGCACACCTGGCGCCAGCAAACGCCATCCTTTTCGCTTCAGAGACTTTTCTGATCGAGTTCATGAGGGTTCCTCTTGCTGAGCTACAGCGACGTTGAGTGAACGAGTGTCTCCCGGTCCAGAGCGAGTCCACGCAGCGGCAGACGGTCGAGCTGGGTTTCTCCCTTGCCTGGTGTCCCTTTGAGTCCGGTCCTCCAGAGCGGTGCATATTGTTGCAAGTTTTCCTAAAAGAGCAACACAGTCGTGCAGCACGTCCTTTTCAGGACTGTGCTCCGACTGTGCATTTCTGGATGCTGTGGGTTTCTGTCCTCGGATGGTGGGCACGGGCACTGCGTTACATGCTCTAGCATGTTAATGCGCTGCTCGCGGGCAGTTCGTATCGTCATTGCGATGCCATGACTGTTGCGCAGTAAAGATCGCGGCTAGCCTTTGCAAAAGGGCAAACCACCCCAGTTGTCCCCTGCTTTGTAGCGGGCGCTCGGGCAGATCTGAGGGTTCAACAAGAGATAATCCGTCGCCCACGGGCCCGCGGACCTCTCGCTCCTCCAAGCGCTCCATCTAAGCTTCGGGCTGGGGAAGCGATCCGTCTAACAGATGGTAACCCTTACGCTCGATGACATCGGAGACCAGACGTCCACCGCGGCATCGGAGGGTGGGCTTTCATTGTCCGATGGTGATCCAGACCCGTTCGCCCCCTTCGGGCAGGTGAGCGCTGTCAAAACGGATCCTGAAACGGACATGTTAGCCGTGCTTTCCCGGGCTGCTTCGGCCGTGGGTTGGAGATGGTTTATCCCTCAGCTCCGCGGCCGGACCGACTAGAGGGGCGTTCCCTTCTTCCCGGAGATGCACAGTAGGATCACGCGGACTTGAAGGGCACTTTTTTCTGCTCGTGCTGCTTGTCCCTCCACCCTCACCACTCTTGATGGTGGAGCGGCCAGGGGGTATGTGGCGATTCCTCAGGTTGAGTGCGCGATAGCGGTTAATCCGCGCGGCGCCTCCTCTTGGCGGGGTCCGCCTCGTCTCCCATCCAGAGCCTGTAAGTTTTCTGCTCCCTCGGAGCTAGAGCTTACAAAGCTGCGGACCAGGCTGCTTGCATGCGAACTGGCCGAGCTGCACGAGGGTGGGTCCAACCCAGGCTTATGAGCTTTGCACCGCAGCCGACTAAGCTCTTCGGACTACTTAGTCCGCTGCGTGTGCTTTGGGGAGGACGATGTCCACAGTAGTGGTCCAGGAGCGCCACCCCTGACTAAAATTTGGCTGATATGCACAAAGTCGACAAAGTCCGCTTTCTTGACTCGCCCATATCCCAAGCTGGTCGGCGACACTGTCTGCGAATTCACCCAGGAATTCGAGGCAGTGAGAGAGCAGTCTGATGGGTGATGTCTTATCGGCGGGTCCGTAAGCCTGCTCCGCCCGCCGTTTTAACATCAAATCCACTTTTAGCACTGGAGTTCCCCAACCGAAGGGGAACCATTGTTATCAAGTCAAAGTCAGCTTTATTGTCCATTCAACCACCTGTACACGACATACCATCACTTTGGAATTGTAAGGTTCTTTTTGCATTCCATATAGCAAACAGTATATGTATAACATTAGTTTTTTGAATAAAAAGTCTTAAATTGTAAAAAAATAAAAAAATAAAAATAAATAAAAATAAAAACATTACGTATTGTAAATAAGTTGTCATTTAATAAGAATATGTCAATAACTCATTTTTGACAAAAAATGTCTGATAGAACCTTATAATTCTAAGGTGATGATACAAATAATCTAAATTGTGAACCCTAGGTGCATGACAGATTATATTATAAATAATTTACAATAAATACAATTACACATATAATATCTAAAAATATGATAAACAAAAATTGAATAATACAATTACATTTAAGGGCACATGGCAAGAAGTGCAAACTAGAGTTGGGCAGATGCCCAAAAAAAAAGTTGTGTTGATAATGTGTTGACAAAAACATTTTTCCGTTAAACAGAAAGAAACAAAAAATATACAGGGGGGCTAATAATTCAGGAGGGATAATAATTTTTCAAATGTACATAGGCCTAAAAGTTTGGTGTCAGTAAGATTTATTTATCAGAAATAAAGTGATTCTTCACCCAAAAATTAAAAACCAGGCTATGTGAAATGTAGGTGACTTTTTTTCTCCTTCTCTGTTCTTTAATTTTGTAGTTGTAATTGTGGTCGTTAACCATGGTGATTCATAAAATGTAAGTCAATGGCTAGATTAGACAACATTATTACCTCTAATCCACAGCCTTGGCAAACAGTCCAAAATGTCTTCTCAGCTGTCTGGAGCACAAGCGTTGAAGATAATAACATTGTAAATAACGTGTTCAGATTTTTGCGCAGACTAACTGATCGCTTTACTTCATTAGACCTCACTGTTAAATCAGGAGCCTCTTGTGTTAATTTAGTTTTGCCTCTGTATCTGTATATGTTGACTTCCATATATCTATTAACAAACACCACAGTTTGAACTAAACATCTGTAATGTTCTTCTAAATTAAAAGGTCATCTACTGTACATTTTTGGATTTCCTTAGGGTGAAGTAAATTAACAGTAGATTTTCATGTAACAGTAATATAACAAAACAATATTGTGAAAGAGTTCTATTTTAAACGAATACTGTTTTGATTTTCTATTTCGCAGTCTATTTTTACAGAACAACATTTATATTATTAAGAATTATTTCAGAAGCATTGCAGTTTCATTTTAGGATTTCTGACTCTGAAGATTTGAGTAACTGCTGCTGTAGTTTAAATGCAAAGCTGTAGTTGCAGAGTATCTCCCCACACCACTGTTGTGCTTGTGAGTTATACAGCACTGTGTCCTGTGTAAAATCGTTTAATGCAGAGCGCTTGGTTTTGTGGAGGCCTGAAAAGCCCTTGAAATAGCATTGTATTTTAAGCGAGAGCTACTCGAAAAGCCAACTCTAACAGCCATGAAATGAAAGTGGGAATGGCGTTGCCTTCAGCGCAGCCTTGGTAGATCCCCAAGGGTGGGTGTGATTGTGCCCAGGCAAAGAAAGCACATCAGGGCTCAAACAGTTGATGAGATGGCGGAGTGGAGGTTAATCAAAGATTAGTAAGGATACATCGGTTCTGCTTAGACCTTTGCCACCTGAATCCAGCAACAGTGCTGTCAGACTCTGTCGAATGAGGGAAAGCTTCCTAATCCACATTAGAGGATCTGCTTTTCGAAGGTCTGGGGTAAAACTGTTTGTAGCTAGAGATGAGTTTATTTACAAAAACCTTTAAAAAATGCATCTAAAAAAATGTTAAATTAACTTGTCAAACCTGTATGATTTTACTTTCTTTTAGTTATGTTGGTTTAATTTAAACTCTATGGAAAGGACAAATATTTCATTGGCTACTTGAAATTGAAAAAAAAAATGTTTTTTTTAATGTTTCCTATTGATGAAAGTCATGTATTTTTGAAACAATATTATTACATTGTAGATTTAATAATTTAGAATGACATTTTTTGGTAAACTATACCTTTAAGAGAGAAATTATTGGCAGAATTGTGGCACTAATGGCACTATTGACAGAATTGTGGTTACTTGATATCTAAATATGTAATATATACTTTCAAAGAGTTCCCACCATGGCAA
The DNA here is from genome assembly GCF_052040795.2 of Danio rerio. Classification (NCBI taxonomy): domain Eukaryota; kingdom Metazoa; phylum Chordata; class Actinopteri; order Cypriniformes; family Danionidae; genus Danio; species Danio rerio. Next base: position 22,065,667 of record NC_141029.1, on the reverse strand, counting down.
AACATACAATTGGAATCACTTCAAGAAACAATAAAACAATAAAAATATATAGCTGTGGCAAAAATGTATTCTGAGATTTTCTAAATGCATTGCATTTCTATTTTAAATCAATTTTGAGGTTCCTTTTAAACAAGAGGTGGTGCTCTAGGCTAGTTTTAATCATACACTTAAATGCTCCTGAGGAAGAGCACTTGTGTGTCATATAATAAATGTACTTATGTCACAAGATTAATTTAAACATAGGTCACTATGAGCACTCTTGTAGTTTATTTAAACTAGGGGTGCCCAAACTTTTTCTTATGCAGGGCCCAAAACCAAACTTTATTGAGCCAAACTGTGTCACATTAGATATTCCATGAGTAATATCCTAATTTATTTCCTAATGTTTAAAAACAACTACAAAGCATTGCTTTAAAAAAATATATATATATTAACTAATGCAGTATATTTAAAAAAAAGTATAATTAAAAAAATCCATAACTCAATGTAATTCAATGCTGAACACATATGCTGGACCTGCTTTTGCTTTGATTTGCTTGCTGATGTCTTGTGTATTGCTTTCTAAATGGATCAGTATTTACATTTTAAATAATATGATTTGATTACAAAACAAAACAAACAAAAGGTTACATTTAATTAGAAATGACAATCTGTCAATGATATTCGCCCCAACCACCTGCCCATCATTCTCTCTCTCGCCTTAAATGAGAAGTTGGGCCAAATCAAAGGTAAGCATGGGCCAACTTTGGCCCGCTGGCCCTAGATTGGGCATCTGTGACTTAAACCTTTCTTAACTTTTATAAAGATTATTCTAGGTTCAAGTGGTATAAGTAAGGAACTGGAGGCAAGCAGAGTACAGCGCCATCTGCTGTCACAAACTAAGCTCAAAACTCTACAGTCAGAATATATCCTGCCTTTATATAGTGCCATTGTGTGGTTCTAATATAGTTCCAATATAACTATGGTTTTAGTTTTCTAAATGGTTGTCATTCTTGATGTGAACAGCACTTTAAAACGTAAAAGGACCCTTTTTAAATGGCACTTTATTACATCAAGCTTTGGGCTTTTTCTTGCTTTGCCTCTGCAGGAGACCATGTGCAATATATGCAGGGTTATTAGAGCAGTAGATAGATGCTGCAGCATGGATTCAAGACCCCTTCTTCACCCACATGCTCACTCTCGCTTATTTCCTCAAGGCCTCACGACTATCTAAGTAGGTCTTTCAGACAAAATATGACCGTCTGTGTATAGAGAGATTGGGTGAGGGTACAGCCATACCCCAGCTGGTCATTGTGCGCTTCTTATTTCATCTCCTTTGAGGAAAGGAGCACATGAGAAATTGAAGAGGCTTTATCCCCAGATGTTTCTCTTTTGTTATGTATGAAATCAAAGCCTTTTCGTGTTCGCTGTTGCCCGATTGGTCATGGTAGGTTCTTCTACAGCCTCTTTTTGAGGGAAGCTTTGGATGACCCATGGGAAGGGCACAAACTCTGTCTCTTTAAAGCCTCATTTTTGTTTTATCACACGCTGCTTTAATGGAGATGAGGTGGAGCGAAATCCCTGTCGAGAACTCTGTAGATGGAGTCTGCGAAGGCTTTGATCTACACTCGTACTTACGAGATCTCTCAGGCTTCTAGATCTGTTGATGAGAAAACTATTCCCGAAGTCCTGCTTATCTGAGGCCTTGTCTGCTGTAGAGTGCAAAGGAAGAATATTGAGAAGATAAGATACCTTTTACGTATTGATTTCAGTTATGATCCTCAAACCTATCAGACCTACTATAAGCTCAGAGGTCATCAAATTGTTTTATGGTCTGTAGGAACCACTTTTTTAAATTCAGTTCAAAATAATTATTTACATTAAAAACAGCAATCTATGGTCTTATAAGTGGATTACTACAAGTCATATGGAGTTTTAAACAGTAGTGTATTTCTGGTACTTGTTCTTGTTTTTAAATTTGTTTATTCATTCATTCATTTTCTATTTGAGTTAGTCCCTTTATTAATCTGGGGTCACCATAGCAGAATGAACCAGCATATGTTTTACACAGTCGATGCCCTTCCAGCTGCAGCCTAAACTGGTAAACACTCATACACACTCATTTACACACATACAGTAAGTTTAGCTACTATTTTTAGCTTACACAATTCACCTGTACTGCATGTCTTTGGACTTGTAGGGAAAACCCGAGCACCTGGCAGAAACCCACGCAAACATTGGGAGAACATGCTAACTCCTCTCAGAAATACCAATTGACGCAGCCGGGACTCAAACCAGCGACCTTCTTGCTGTGAGGCAGTTGTGCTACCCACTGTGCCTCCCATTTTTACTACAAATTGTAGAACATTGGCGACGCAGTAGCGCAGTAGGTAGTGCTGTTGCCTCACAGCAAGAAGGTCGCTGGTTCGATCCTCTGCTCAGTTAGTGTTTCTGTGTGGAGTTTGCATGTTCTCCCTGCGTTCGCTTGGGTCTCCTCCGGGTGCTCCGGTTTCCCACACAGTCCAAAGACATGCGGTACAGGTGAATTGGGTAGGGTAAATTGTCCGTAGTTTATGAGTGTGTGTGTGAATGTGTGTGTGGTTGTTTCCCAGAGATGGGTTGCGGCTGGAAGGGCATCCGTTGCATAGAAAAGTCCTCAATAAGTTGGCGGTTCGTTCCGCTGTAGCGACCCCGGATTAATAAAGGGACTAAGGTGACAAGAAAATTAATGAAAGAATGATGGAACATTTTTTAAAAGAGCTATTTGATTAATATAGGCTTCCTGGCATTGGTCAGAGCCCCCTGATTTCCCGGGGCCGTAGCTTACCTTACTTATTGCTTAAGTCCACCCCTGGCAACAGTGCTAACCCCTGAGCCATCGTGCCACCCTTATCTATTCACTTATTTAAAAAATGCTTCTTAAATCCATTGTTTAATGTGTTTGATTGTTTAAGTAACTTCGCCACAACCTGTCGAAGTATCATCGAATGATGTTTTAGTTTTATTTTACTCTTGAAAAAATATATATTATTAAAGATTCTTGAGGAAATCTTTAACAAATTAAACTTTTGGGCTCAAAAGTCTCAAGTCTGCTGGACTCGATAGTGTCATTTCAGTGTTGAGCTTAGTAATAGTGTCAGTTTTGTGAAATTTGTTCATTTAGCTGTAACACAGCTTTACTGAATGCCAACTGACATGAGCTGAGGCTCAAACCAGCGACCTTCTTGCTGTGAGGTGACAGCACCACCGCATTACCCCAAATTTATTTATTTATTTATTTATTTATTTATTTATTTATTTATTTATTTATTTATTTATTTATTTATTTATTCATTTAACTAATGCAATTCAAGTTTTGGATTGAATCAGTAGCGCTGTATAGTCTGCGGGCTTCGGGATGAGTATCCCCAGGTGGAAATATGAGAATAATTAACGTCGCTGCTGTTCATAGTGTGTATACACGAGATGCAAAAACCTGCGTGGGGCACATTTTTGAACTGCGAAAGTGTGTCTGAACCTCAGACATTATCAGGAAGGCTATTCCAGAGTTTAGGAGCCATAAATGAGAAGGCTTGATCTCCTTTACTCGACTTTGCTTTTCTAGGTAGTACCAGAAGCCCTGGCCTGAGTTTTGAGATCTTAAAAAGCAAATTGGATTGTAGCAAGACAGAAGGTTGGTTAGATAAACATGAGCTAGATTATTTAAAGCTTTATAGGTAACAGATGGTACGGATTTCATATGTAGTGTTTCTTGAAGCTCATTCCATACATATGGCATACTGCAGATCGACCTAACTCTGTGTGAAAAAAATGGCATCTTAAGTAATAATAAATCTGCTGATCTGGTGTTGTAAGTATTTAAACAGAACTTAAAACAAATTAGATATATACTGTGGTAATTTACAAACTACAGCTTTAAAAATGAAAACTAAGATACTTTGTTTTCTCCTTAACTGTAATGAAGTCTATTCTGTAATTTTATATGGAAACACTTTATTTTGATGCTTAATATCTGTTGATAATGCTCCTTCAGCAGACATTTACAGACTATAAGACACTTTGCAAGTACATGTCAACTTACACTAACCCCAACCTCTACCCTAACCCCAACCTAACAGTCTACTTATCTAATGAGACTTAGTTGGCATGTAGATGCAGTGTAACTAATATTCAACAAACAGCCATCAAAATAAAGACCTTTTATATAAATTACAGTGATGTGTGCCTGCACTTGAATCAGTGACAAATCTTAAAACACTATGATAAACAATATCTCTTTTTAAAAAAAAAACATTCAGAGGTTATCATCTCCGTAATTCAATACTGATAGAAGTGAACTCTCAACTAAGTGTTTTTGAGCTGCAAAGGAGAAACATTTTTTTTTTATGAAAGTAAAAACCTAATAAATGCGGCGATGCTGTTTTATCTGGATGGCTAGTTCATGTTGTTAAGGAGCACACTTTTGATCTCAGTGTTACACACATGAACCAATCAGCAAGAAGAGGCGTGTCTAATATTTATAATTTATAATAATTTATTTTAAAATAAAAATACTTTATTATTATTTTTTTTTTAAACGACGTGGCCTTGGTGGGCTATGGTTGTGTTGTTTTGCTGCTTGCTTTCAGATTTCAACATTGTTAGGAAATAATTATTTAGTGCACCTTTAAATCTGTAATGCAGGGATCACCAAACTTGTTCCTGGAGGGCCGGTGTGCTGCAGATTTTAGCTCAAACCCTAGTCAAACACACCTGAACAGCTAATCAAGGTCTTATATGCATACTTGAAACACTCAGGCAGGTGTGTTGAAGCAAGTTGGAACTAAACCCTGCAGGGACACCGGCCCTCCAGGACTGAGATTGGTGACCCCTGCTGTAATAAAAAGGTTTTTTTTTTTTTTTTTTTTTTATAAATAAAGAAGGTACACGAAAAGTAATTTTGAAACTATGGCTACTTAAAGAAGTGTTTTTTCACTTCTCTTATAATGTGTGTGACAAAATAGCATCTACGTACCAGATAACGTGTGCCAGCCTTGACAATAGTCTATTACTTAAGAAGCCTGGTGTAGACCTGGAACATTGTGCTCTGGCCTCCTTCTCTGGTGTTTTTTTTTTTTTTTTTTTTTTTTTATGGTTACTTTATGTATAGAAATCTGACATTTCAGAATGTTTTCTCATTAGTAAAAGTAGTTTCTCCACATATTGTGAAAGTGTGCATTAGCTAGCCACACACCAAACCCTAACTGACTAATAGGGATGCAGCAAAATTTATATTTTTGGTCTGATCTGATGAGACTTTTTACATTTAACTCAATATAGCTTAATCTTTACTGATATAACAAAAAAGGCAAATAACCCTATTTTACGGACAGTACAGTTTTATTGTCTGAACCAATCTATAGAAATCATTCCTTTAGCATGTCCTGAAGTTAAACTTTTCGTGCAATGGTTAGCTTCTTCCTCTGCCTTTTGGGTGCTACTGCAGGTGCTTTTGACGGTGCAGAAATTTTCGTCAATATTGTGGGGAGAAAACATGGAAACATATAGTCCAGCACTTCAGAGTCACACTGCTAGCGACCAAAGATTTATGCAAATTTTGCAAGCTGAACGCATTCTGCACTGTAGGATACATGGCATGGAGAAGATTGATTGACAATGGTCTAAAGCCAGTCAGGATGCAGAACACAATGCACTGTAGAAAAAAAGCTTGTAAAATTGCACGAAAAAAAAAAAGTAAAACTGCGAGTTTGCGAAAAGTGAACTGCGTCATAGCGAGGGAGCACTGTATTCAGAATATGCAGTGTCATACTGAGCTATTTTCAACTTTGACCATAGCACACACAAACAGGTCAAAGGTGTGCTCTCCTGGTCAAGTGGTGAAAGCCATTGACAGTAATGGTTTCATAGCACATCGCTTTCCACATCCAATAGGAAGACTAGGTTGAATGTTTTATTTTCTTGGGAGATATAAACCTTGTTTATTTATTCTTAATTATCTTATTTTCTTTTTTAACAACTTGTTCTATTCCTAATACATAGTCAGAAAATAGTGTTATAACAGAGCTATTTAGAAAATAGTGTTATTGTTTATTTGCCGAAAAAGTGACTTTATATCATAGCAAGTTTCATTCAATGAGAATATGTGCAGTTGTTTTCTGTAGAGCTTGACATGACTAATTTACTCATACATAATGTAGATGTACTCTAATTATTATGATAAACTAGCATTAGTGTAATGTTTCCAAAGAGTGATTTCTCATTTCCTCTGTTGTTTGTGTGCCTCTCTTAGGAAGTAACATCACTGTGTCCTTATCCAGCAACACGTCAGAGATAATGGAGGGTGAGAGCATCCAGCTGACCTGTGTTGTTGGCAGTACTATGGGTCCACTGTCAGTGACGTGGCAGTGGACAGATAAGGATGGAGCGGGTCCTGCTGTGAACGTGGCATTTGTGGATCGTGAGGGTACCGTCACTCCTGGGCCCACTTTTAGGGAGCGAAGCAGCTTCGGGGAGATCCGGGTGGAGCGTGTTCAACCCGACACCTTCACTCTGTTCCTGTACAATGCCTTCCCCACAGATGAGGGTCAATACAGATGCAGCGCCACTGAGTGGTCACAGAGTGGTTCTGCACCCGACTGGAATTGGCAGCAGATTGGAGACGAATCCGCCATCAAAACCGTCACTGTGAAATCAGTCGGTAAGATCGATTGCATTATCTAATAGTCAGTATGTCTGCCTTTCTGTCTATATATCTTAGTTAATCTCTCCCATTATATTCAGTTTTTTGTTAAATGTATTTGTGTCAAATACTTTTGTATTTTCAGTTAACCATAAAACCCTGGATAAATAATTGACTACATAAATATGAATACTTTAAAATATATATATTTGTATTTATTTACACTTTTAATGTACAATTGAGATTTTTATAAGTTTAAACATTACTAAAAGTCTATGGATACTAAAAAAGATACTTAAAACAGCTCAACGTAAAGAAAACACAATAAGAATAAATGATTCTTGATGATCAAATCATCTCATTAGAGTGATGAGTTATAAGTAATGATCCTGAAAATTTAGATTTTAACGTTTTAATTTCAGTTTTTTGCAAATCTTGTTCTGTGGACATGTGTAAATGTGTTACTACGGAGACCTGTTAATACGCTTGTCAATAATTCCATATTTTCATTCAGTGGTGGGTGAAAACTGCAAAATCTATGGGATTTGGATCTATTTTAATGTCAGGAAATTTAAAAAAAGAGACCTGTTCATATGACACACTATACCTACACACAGTACTGTTAATACAGCTTTCAAAACGTGAGACCTTGAGACGAAGAACCATATTTTCAAATGTTGAGTAATACGTTTTTTTTTTTCATTTTGGTTGTGGACATTATATTATATTAAATATTTTTATATCTCTTGAAGTAGACAACAAACACTTCTTAATTCTAAGGAAATAACATTTTTCAGTGTGAGTATTAAAAATACAAAGTTATTGTGATTTTATATTTCTCAAATGTGAAAGAACAGAAAATGTCCAGTTAGTGTGGAATAACAGAATAACTCCAATTCATCATATCACTTTAAACCACTAAAGATCTGATTCCTTTATCTTAGTTTTAATACTGGAACAGAAACTTCAGGTTAATATTAAGCATTTCTCTCAAGTTTATTATTATTATTATTATTATTATGTAAAACAGAAAATATAGTTTGAAAAATGTACATTACATATATCTTTTTACAGTACAGGCAATAACAATCAATTATTAAAATAAATAAATAAATAAATGTAACAATAAATGCATTCAATGCATTTACAGCATTTACATCATACAGTAGCCAATTATTGTCATTTATTTAGAAAAGCTAGTGCAGGGCAGCTGCGTATATGCTACTTCAAACTGTTCTCGTGCATGCCATCTCATGATATAATTAAATACATAAACAAATAAACTCCATACAGTAGTTTACAAAGGACTTGTGGAAAATATGCATTGACACTGCTTTATTATACATGGTATGTGGTTTACTTTTTGTGCTGTTTATTGCTCCTCAGTGCATTCAGATAAAGAGAGAGAAAGAAAGAGTGAGAGAGAGAGAGAGAGAGAGAGAGAGAGAGAGAGAGAGAGAGAGAGAGATCATATATACTGTTCTTCCACTTAGCACTTTCGATAGATTTTTTTCCTGGTTTTTGTTCTCCACTTTGATTCAAAAATGGTTTCCCAGCATCCCTCAAACCCCTCCTTACTCTGTCCTTTTATTCGTTCATGTCCGCTCTCCTTTTTTTGCAGAAGATTTTCCTTTTAATGCTTGAAGTGGACATGAAAGCAAACAGATTTTATTTTATTTTATTTTATTTTATTTTATTTTATTTTATTTTATTTTATTTTATTTTATTTTGAAAAAAAGAATAAAACCTGAAAAGCCCCCTTTTTATTTATTTATTTTTTCCCAATTTCTGTTTAACGGAGAGAAGACTATTGAAAAAACATAATATTGACCTTAAAATGTTGTTTAGAAAATTAAAAACGGCTTTTATTCTAGCCGAAATAAAACAAATAAGACTTTCTCCAGAAGAAAAAATATTATCACACATACTGTGAAAATTTCCTTGCTCGCTTAAACATCGTTTGGGAAATATTTAAAAAAGAATAAAAAATTCAAATGAGGGCTAATATCTCTGACCTCAACTGTATATACACATGTGGATATTAATTAAAATATTCTCTCATAAGTAAATACATAAAACATTCCCTCCTGATGTTCAATGCCAGGGGGATAAACATTTCCTGTTCATTCAGAAATTCTGCCACTTTATATGCATATATAGTGTATTTGTACTCACGCAGTGTAGGCTACTGTATTTTTAGTGTCAGCATCACATTATATTTATGACATCATAAATGCCTCAGACACACACAGACACAAACTCACACTTGAGATTCAACAATGGCAGGAACATGAATTGACTGGAGTGAAGTGAAGTGAGTGCTGAAGTGGCATGTAAAGCTCTATATGAAGTCAATAGCTCACTCATGATTATATACAGTACTGTACTGTAGCCTCGTGTACATGTAGCTCAGTGGAAGACTACTGCTGTCAGCATTCCATCACAATCAATAGCCATGACTCCACAGTCTGCTCTTTAACTGTGTGTGTAATGATAACACACACACACATACGTACACACACATACATACACACACAGAAAGAAAACATAACTGGAAATCATGCTGGCAGATGCTCTAAATAAACACACTGTGCCTGATAAGCATGTGCTGCGTGACAGTGAGTGGTTTTTAGACAAGATATGTGATTGATTCTTAATAGCGTACAATATGTCTCCTTTTTTTGGTACTTTGAATTATTCCTCTTGTTCTAACATAGTCTGACAAAGTCATTCATTCATAGATTTTATTTTTCGATTTCTATTTTAGCAACTGGCTTGTAGGGTATAATAGTTGGAGTCAGAAAATGAATAAACAGTATGGGTGGAATGTTTGAAAAATATAACTTTGTAATTGTATTTAGGGAAAGGAAATATTTATATGTATATTAAATATAATTTAATTGTAAAATAATTTTGTAATTTTTGTTGAACTGTGGTTAAACATTGTAAAGATTTTCCAAAAATATGAATTAATTGAAGAGGTTTATTTAGAGGAAATTAATGATATATCATCATACTTATGTCATAAAATTCTCAATATTAAATATGTTAATATGTACAATCTGTATTGTTAAGCCTGTTTCTGCCTCAACATCAAAGCAAGCAAATGTGCCTATATATTTTAAAGTTATTTATATATTTAGCATTATATATTTTTCTTTACTATTCAAGCTTCATTCATTTGTTATTTTTTTTTTACTATAAATTTTAAAATGAACACACTTTATATACTACCGGTTAGGGTTGCATGGTTTAACGGTGCTATGGTATTATCATGATACTATGGCTCCAAAATACTGATGGTGCTACTGTAGTTTGTAAATGGTAGTATCATCATTAATGTTCTATCTACAATAGATAATGTTGCATGTGGAAATGTCACTAAAATGCTCACACGCTTGAGCAACAATACACCATTTAATTTAAACAGTCTGTGGAGCCCTTTAGGGTTGCAAAACTGTGTAGAAATCACAGCTTTTATGGTAACGTATTGCACGTTTTCTGGTGCTTCAGGTCGATTGCACATCTGAATCAGTTCATTTCTGTTCCTGTCAACATGATTTAGTAGCCACAATAACCGCAACAATCTTCTTAAAGGAACGGCTCACAAATTGAGATTGTGAATTACTTTGGATTCTTACCTGATATGACAAAAGAAATAAAAATAAAAACAATAGATGAAAACACAAAAAAACAACAGGAAACATTGAAACAATTTTTGACCATTTCATATTGCCTAATTACCTCCGTGAAGTTGGCACCCCATAAAAACAAATAATCCCCAAAAATATGCCATTCGTTTGTGCTACGTTTGTGCTGATTTGTGCCGCAAAAACGAACGTTTGTGCTGGTTTGGGGTCTGAGATATTAAGCATTATTTTTTTGACCGTGTGACGTCACTTTCCACCCCATGTTGCGCAAATGACTTCAAAACAGCACAGGTCGTTTGTGCTCAATTTGTGCTGATTTGTGCCGTTAAAAAGAACACGGTATCTGTTTTCCTCTTTTAGATATAAACAAAATATTTCGGGAGCCGTGACGTCATTCTCCACCCCAGGTTGTCTAAATCACACCAAACTGGTCTAATTTGTTTGTGCTCGATTTGTGCTGGTTTGTGCCGTTAAAATAAACACTTTATCTATTTTTATTGTTTAGATATTGCCTTATCAAAATATTTCGGGAGCCTGATGTCACTCAGCGCCCCATTATTTGCTCTAAATTGCACAAAACAAGTGTCATATGTTAGTACTGGATGTGTGCTGGTTTGTGCCATAACAATAAACACTTTATCTATGTTTATTGATTAGATATTCAAATATTTTGGTTATATCCAAACAAGGAAAACAGATAAAGTGTTTATTAACAGCACAACCAGCACAATTAAATGACACCTGTTTTGTGCGATATAGAGTGACGTCGCGGCTCCCAAAGTGTTTTGATTAGGCAATAGCCCCTTTCACACATACAGACCTTTCCGGAAAATTGCCGGCAATTTTCCGGAAAGGTTGTATGTGTGAACAGGTCCTTTTTGAAAATACCGGTAAATTCGTTCTGGCTATTTTCCAGAAAGAGAAGTTGTAACATTACCGGCAATTTGCCGGAATGCTGCGCTGTGTGAACGCAGAAGGAAGATTTCCGGAATAAGCGAGTGCACGTCTAGAACGTGCTGACGTGAGACGTCTGCTTTAACCAATCACAACTGTCAGACGCATTTAGGTCCGCGCGGTTTGTGAGAATAAAAGCCTTTGAATATTTTTCCAGACACATTTAGCTGCTAGAAGTTAGTCAGATCACGTTTATATGTTCTTCTTAATGCCAACTGTGTAAATAATCATTGATGCTTATGATAAGCCGTTGTTTGTTTACCTTTAAGCTTTGCGTGTGCCTGTGAAACAGCCTGTGAGCACCAGCACACGCACATATTATGAACATCTCGACATGCGAAAGTGATCCTGCATAAGTTGTTCACAATATTGATCATCCACAGAGTTTGTAATTTAGTCAAATGTTTACAAATACAAGCGCAGCCGTTTAAAGCTCATTTGTGGTGAATGATGTCAGAATTTACCGGTATTTTGGAATGGATGTGTGAATGCTCTTTTCCGGAAAAATTCTGTAGCGTCCTCGCCTGTGTGAACAGCGCTTTTTTGTATATACCGGTAAAGTCGTTCCGGAAATTTTCCAGATATTTACCGGTATCACTGTGTGAAAGAGGCTAATATCTAAATATTACAAACAGATAAAGTGTTTATTTTAATGGCATAAACCAGCACAAATCCAGCACTAAAGAAAGTCACCTGTTTTGTGCATTTTAGAGGAAATAATGGGGAGCTGAGTGACGTTGCGGCACTAATGGATGACACCTGTTTTGTGCGATTTAGACAACCTGGGGTGGAGAGTGACGTCACGGCTCCCGAAATATTTTGATAAGGCAATATCTAAACAGTAAAAATAGATAAAGTGTTTATTTTAATGGCTCAAACCAACACAAATCGAGCACAAACAAATGAGACCCGTTTGGTGTGATTTAGACAACCTGGGGTGGAAAATGACGTCACGGCTCCCGAAATATTTAGATTATATCTAAACAACGAAAATAGATACAGTGTTTATTTTAACGGCACAAACCAGCACAATTCCAGCACTAACAAAAGACACCAGTTTTGTGCGATTTAGAGAAAATGGGGTGGAGAGTGACGTCACGGCTCCCGAAATATTTTGCTTATATCTAAAAGAGGAAAACAGATACCGTGTTCTTTTTAACGGCACAAATCAGCACAAATTGAGCACAAACGACCTGTGCTGTTTTGAAGTCATTTGCGCAACATGGGGTGGAAAGTGACGTCACATGGTCTAAAAAATAATGCTTAATATCTCAGACCCCAAACCAGCACAAACGTTCGTTTTTGCGGCACAAATCAGCACAAACGTAGCACAAACGAATGGCATAGTTTTGGGGATTATTTGTTTTTATGGGGTGCCAACTTCACGGATGAGTCTAATTTGCTCTTTTTGGTTTGATATAATTTGCATCTTTATTTTAATGTATTTTTTGTTGCTCAGCTATATATAATAAACAAAACAAACTAATGCATTTTAGGCGAAGTGATGTGCAAAAGCTTTTTTTAATATAAGAGAATTAATGAATGCATTTCAATTAGGCCTATTATAACATAAAATATAGTATTCATGACAATTTTCTTTATTTCATAGATTTGAGTTATAAATTGCTGGATCGCAATACTACTTGGTATCACGATACTTCAGCTAGTAGAGTATCGTAAAGTGAATTAATAATATTGCAACAACACTACAACCGGGCAAAAGTTTGTGGTCGGTAGGATTTTTAAATATTTTAAAATAAGCTTCTCCTGCCAACCAAGGCTGCGTTTATTTAATTAAAAATACAGTAAAAATGGTAATATTGTGAAATGTTAGTGCACTATAAAATAACTGTTCAAAAGTAGTTTATGAATTAATTTAACATTTTATTTCAGTGATTTTAGAGATGAATATTCAGCTTCATTAATCCAGTCTTCAGAGTCACATGATCCTTCAGAAATCACTTTATTATTATTATTATTAATAATAATAATAATAATAATAATAATAATAATAATAATAATAATAATAATAATAATAAAATAATAATATCAATAATGACTGGAGTACTACTTTCAAACAAAAATAAACACAATAATAAAGCAATTATTTAACATTTTAATAAATATTTAACAACTTAACAATTGTTTTTTGCATTTGATAAATGCCGCCTTGATAAACAGAATAATTCTCCTCAAAAAGTAAAGCATGAAAAAACTGCAAACTTTTGACCAGCAGTATATAATAATATATATTAATATATATAAAACTAACAAGGTTTAATAATAGAAATTACTAAAATATCATGCCGTGGATTTTTTTATGTTAAATAAAATATTTACTTTTTATGAGTTAAAAACTGTTTTACCTTAATATTGATGCAAAGTAATAAAACAAATAACTTCCTATATCTTAACTTATTTATTAATTTATTTTTGTTTGTTTGTTTGTTTATTGTTGTTTGTTTTTGTTAATATATTTATTTGTTTTTACTTTAAAATGCTACGTTATATTTAGATATAAATAAAGATGTTTATAAATATAAATTCATGAAATATTAACATTTTAGTATATAAAATATCATGTCATGGTGATTTCTTAATTAAATAAATTATTTGCTTTTTATGAGATAGAAAGTTAAAGCAATAAAGAGGAATCTGGCTATTTTTTTTTTTTTCTATGGTAGCTTTTTTATTTTATTTTATTTTATTTTATTTTTTCTTATTTATCTGTAATCTAAAACAAAAGTTTGTTTATATGTTTTCTTATGTCAAAAGACTGGCTTTAAGTTTGTAAAATTAACTAACTTCTAGTGTTCCCAACCTGCACACTTGAAGCTTTGGCGAGATGACAAAGACTGAGCTTTTTTATTTTATTTTTTTATGCCTCTTAATTATTTATATCCCTTCTCTTTCTCTCGGATGACATTGATCATTTGTTCTTCCTCTGCTGTCAGAATCAGCTTGGTTGAAGTGTTTCATCAGCTCTTCTTTTGATTTGAAAGCGAAAGACTGGCAGCTCTTCATGTCTTTGTCTCATACTGTAAGTACTGTCTTCTCCAGGTCTATAGCAGGGCTCACTTTAGCTGGGTTGAAGCGCAGATAATCATGTGATAGCCACTCTTACACACACGTCCATGTGGGCAAAGAGCGTTTGTGTGCCCTGTGCTCTTGCCCTGTGACAGGTGTGTTGGTGGAGCGCAGTAAAAATAGCAGTGTTGACTGTGTGGATGAAGGCTCAGGGCCGGGAGTGAAGCTGGGCCCGGTTTTGTGCCGTTATTCTGCTGAGAGAGTCTTAACGTACTCATTAGTGTCTGGCTGACTGGCTTCAGGCCACCCTGTAGCGCTGGAAACGTTTGGATGGGTTACACACAAGACCGTGACAGAGGTGAAGCCCAGACGCGCATTCTCACACTGTTTGCTGTTTTTGATGGCTGAGAAAGCAGTTAGAGCTCCCAGCTTTACTGAGTGGCAGACAAATCTGCATTTTTAGATTTAATGTGGATGATTGTTTTTTGTGAAATAATTAGGTGAGATATTTGTGCGTAACCTGTTTTTATATTTGCCCCTCGCTGCTGGAATCAGCTTCCAGAAATGATCAGATGTGCTCCAAAATTAGGCACCTTTAAATCAAGACTGAAAACACATCTGTTTACCTATGCCTTTACTGAATTGCACTATTATGTTTTTCTCTTCTCTTTCATTCTTTTATAACACATTTGATCTGTTTTTATGTTTTTTTTTATCATTTTTAATATTTGTTTTTATTTTTCTTATACTTGCTTGCTTTATTCCTGTTTATGTAAAGCACTTTGAATTGCCACTGTGTATGAAATGTGCTATATAATTAAACTTGCTTTGCCTTTAGTTCACAAATAGTTGGTTATTTAAATAAGAATTATAAAAACAAAAGACAATACATATAGAGGGAGTTTTGCCAACTTGTCTCTAGGTGATGGCAAAATGATTAGCCCTCTTGTGAAATATATTGTTTTTTTGTTATTGTTTTTCGAATTGATATTTTAATGGAGCAAGGACATTTTCACAGCTCCAGGTGCTCTGGTTTCCCCCACAATCCAATGTGCTATAGGTGAATTGAATGAACTAAATTGTCCATAGTGTATGTGTTTGAATGAGTGTGTATGAGTGTTTCACAGTGTTGGGTTGAACTCGAAGGGCATCTGCTGTGTAATACATGTGCTGAAAACATTGGCGGTTCATTCCATTGGCGATTAATAACGGCACTTAGCCAAAAAAAAAAAAAAATGAATAAATGAATGAAAACTATTATGTTTGAAAACATGTTGAAAAATCCTCTCCATTAAAGATAACTTGGGAAAAAAGTATAAAAGAATTCAAATTTAACAGGAGGGCTAATGTTTCTGACTTCAGCTGTATATTTACTTATTAAAATTGTCATTTTAAAACCGTTACAGTGTTTGTAGAAATTTTGTGTGCTCAAATTCTAGTGTAAATGCAGCTTTTAGTATTTATTTACTTTTATTAAAGGGGTAGTGCTGCGATTCGTGGATCAGCTCCACGTCATCTGGACGTGCCACGCCTCTACTAGCATGCACTTTGCCGTTGTGTAAATACTGTCAGTCAGTGTAACTTTAAAGAGTTTTTAGCTGAATATAGCACTGAACTGGGAGAGATTCTGGAAGCTCTTCTTTGTCAAATGCTAGCTATATCATTTTAATAATTTTCTGGAACATAGTTAAAATTAAAGTACTCCTAAGCACTCCTCTCTTTGTGTTGTGTCCATTGGAAACCCAAATACAGAAAGAGAACAAGCTCTGTGAAAATAGCAGTGTTTAGACAACATTTAGCTTTCTCTGCTGAATGTGCTTAACTTTAAAGGGTTTATGATCTCATTTACCCGGATGTATTTTTTTGTAGTCCCCAACCTTTGTTCTCTTTAGGCTTTGTTAAGCTAACTCTGTAAAGGCCAATGTCTCCCTTTGTATTGAACTTTGAGTGTCTCATATTCAGAAATGTTGTTTATGTTCATACAGCTACATTATACATCAACTACAGTTTAAAATATGATACTATAGTGGACCACCCCTTTAAATATGTTATTTAGTAAGGGTTCATTCATCAAAAATGACAGTAAATAGATTTATAATGTTCCTAACTATTTCAATGTAAAAATTAATTCTGTATTTTGTTTAGGGGCGAAGCAGTGGCGCAGTAAGTAGTGCTGTTGCCTCACAGCAAGAAGGTCGCAGGGTCGCTGGTTCGATCCTCGGCTCAGTTGGCGTTTCTGTGTGGAGTTTGCATGTTCTCCGTGCGTTCGCGTGGGTTTCCTCCGGGTACTCTGGTTTCCCCCACAGTCCAAAGACATGCGGTACAGGTGAATTGGGGAGGCTAAATTGTCCGTAGTGTATGAGTGTGTGTGAATGTGTTTGTGGATGTTTCACAGAGATGGGTTGCGGCTGGAAGGGCATCTGCTGCGTAAAAACGTGCTGGATAAGTTGGCGGTTCATTCCGCTGTAGCGACCCCAGATTAATAAAGGGACTAAGCTTTAAAATGAATGAATGTTTCATTTTAAACATTGATGAATGTATTTTGAATGAATGTAATTTTGTTTAGCTTTCCATTCTGAAAATGAATGAATGTATTTTGTTTACAGTAGCTTTCCATTCTGTTACATCCCTCCTATGTTATTTTTTATGCAAGGATATTTGTTTATGTAACGTATAACAATTTTGTGAAATCAGAAGATGACAGCAATTGACATTATTTATTGCCCAAATCCAGTGAAAATGTGCTCAGTGAAAAGAATAAATCTTACTAACTGTATTAAACAAACCAAAAGATTATCAAAATAAAAGCATGAAAAGAAACATCTTAAATGTACCAAACATCTTAACTAAACTACTCTAACTGAAAAACAAAACATACAACAAAAAGTACACTCTCCTAAAACTAATTAAATAATACAAAAGGTCTCCTGAATGTTGTAAATGTACATGTATGTCGCTCGACTTACTTCTAGAACCTTTCCAAGGTTTTTCTCAGAGTACATCAGTTAAATGGCCAATTTCAAGAGCAAACACATTTTAACTCACAAATAGTTTTAGACACATTACCGATTGATAGACAGACCCACTCTAAAAAAAGTTTTTTTTGTTTATTTTACGTACATAACGAAGTGGACACTGACAAGGAAGTGCGGATCCAAATGCAGGGTTTATTATACCGAAAATAGTCAGGCACACAACAGTCAACACAGGAGCAAAATGATGCACTGTATACAGGGAATCCAGAGACGTGGTCAAAAGCAGAGGCGAATTGTCAGTACAGGCAGGCAGCAGGCAACGTAAACAAACAAAACAACAAAGCAAACAAAGGTCTAACACAGAAAGGCAAAGCAAGGAAATGCAGCGTAATGTTCACAAACAGTATAATAAGACTCAGCCAAGAAGTGTTTGTGTGTGCTGTGTATATAATCCATGTAATCGTTTTTTGAGTCCATATACTGGCAGATTTGTAGTTTTTTTGTGATCTGTGTGTTTATCAGTGATCTGCAGCGGCTAGATAGCTGGAGATCATAACACACAGATCCAATCAAACTGCTTTGTTGCATAACCTCTAGATAACTTCAAAGAGGCCTCGTTGTTGTCCTATAGTTTCAAAAAGTTTTGCTACCTTGTTTTGAATCCTAATTTTAGCACAAGGAGTACAATTACTCACTTGAAGAGAAATATCTAATAATAATAATAATTCCTTACATCTATATAGCGCTTTTCTGCACACTCAAAACCATTTACGCATACTGTATTTACCAGTGTGCAGCATCCACCTGGATGACTCGATGGCAGCCATATTGCACCAAACCACACACCACACACCAGCTGACTGGTGGAGAGGAGACAGAGTGATCAAGCCATTTATGATATGGGGATGGTTAGGAGACCGAGATGGACAGAGGCCAGTGTGCAAATTTGGCCAGAATGTTGGGGTTAAACTACTCTTGTTCCTGTGATTTTTAATGACTACAGAGAGTCTGGACTTCGGTTTAACGTCCCATCCAGATGGCGCTTACTGAGCTGTATAAAGTCCCCATCAATATACTGGGGCGTTAGGACCCACACAGACCGCAGGATGAGTGCCCCCTGCTGGTCTCTTCACCACTTCCAGCAGCAACCTGTCTTTCCCATGTGGTCTCCTATATAGGTACTGACCAGGCGCAGCCCTGCTTAGCTTCAGTGGACGACCATGTGAGAGTTGCAGAGAGCTAGCTGCCAGCATTATCTAGAATATACATTGGATAAACAAAACAAAAAGTACAAAATGAAAATAGAAGAAACCACAGTGACCAAAGAAGCAGGCGGTCAAAGAGGACTGATTCTTGACATGAAAAGACATCCAGAGGCCAACAGAAGCTCTGCCCTTGTGCCAGTCTGAGAGATTTGAGATCTCTATTCCCAGAGAGCGCGAGGGTGTATGCACGCCACATGTTTCTTTGAGCGCGTCTGTGTGTCTGGAATAATCAAACACACTCCAGCTCTCGCTGTCTGGCTCTGCCTGGGCTCGCAGATCTCAAACATCAGCCCATGCTGCTCTTCCACACACTTCTCCAGGTGCCGTCATTGCTCCTGTGATCATTGATTAGATATCGAAAACCTTACACTGTAGGAGAAATGTCGGAATGTGAGAAAGGTTGTGCATGTGAAAGCCTTGGTGCGTCTTTAAGGAATCAGCCTCTGTCTCAGCATGCGTCCGACAGCCCTGCACTCTGGAGAAGATGCCATTGATCATGACTCCCTGCCGTCTGCAGTCAAACACAGGATAGACAGAAAGCCCATTCTAATCATCTGTTTACAAGAGAGCAAAGCAATGGAATTCATCAAGAGATAAAAGATGAGCCTTAAAAATCAGCGATCACTCTCTGTCTGCTTTCCTCTCTTTGTTTTTCTTTCTTATCACTTCTTGTGAATATGCTATATATTTCTTTGAACATCTACGGTTTACAAATGCTCAAGCTCATCTTTTGTTGTTCAGAATATACTTTTTCCATTTTTTTCTCTGTTTAACTCAATAACATGCAGGTGCAGACCAACACATGTTTCAACACACACGATCCAGCACACAGGAGCACTGTAAAACCCAAAAAGTTAAGGTAACTCAAACCTTTTTAGAAAACTGATTGCAACAAACCATTTAAGTTCGGAAACAAATCCTAGTGAGTACTGTGAACTTAATCCATATGAGTAAATGAAGCAATTTGAGCACAGTAAAACAATAAATAAAGAGAACTCAGACCTATTGAGTACTGTACAACCCAATAAGTTAAGGCAACTCAAACTATTTGAGAAAGTGGATTGCTACAAACCATTTGAGTTAAAAAGACTAATCTATATGAGTACTGTGAACTTACTCCATTTAAGTTGAAGTAATGAGGTATTTAATTCACTAATTACCTTTATAGACTGAACAGTTTTCTATCAGTCATCATAAGTAGATGATCAGTCAGATCAGTCAGATTAATAAAGCAGATACTCGTTTGCTGGCTTTGCTAAAACATTTTTTCAGAGATATATAAACAATCTAAATTGGAGAGGGTTAATTTATATTAGTCACTGGTCTCAAACTCAATTCCTGGAGGGTGGCGGCTCTGCATAGTTTAGCTCCAATCACCTCCAACTCACACCTGCTTAATAGTTACTAGTAGTCTTGAACACCCTGATTAGTTGGATCAGCTGTGTTTTATTAGGGTACAAAACTGTGCAGAGCTGCGGCCCTCTGGCAGTTGAGTTTGAGACCTATGATATAAAGGATTCATTATAATGAAGGAAATAATAGCAAGTAAATATGTAGAGGCTATAATGCATCTTTAAATCTTATAAAATTTTCTTACATTTAATAAATGTATAACACTATTATTATTTTACTCCAGCAATTGAATAGTATTTATTTGCTTAATTCTCTACTAACTTTTAATGTTTTTCCACATTAAATACTATAGTAATTTATTGTAAGTAATATATTGTTTTTAAACCAAAAAAATACTGGTATTTTGTGGTAATTACAAATGCAACAAATAGAGTGAGTAGATGATGGCAGAATTTTCATTTTTGGGTGAACTATGCTTTATTATTTAAAATGGATATATATATATATATATATATATATATATATATATATATATATATATATATATATATATATATATATATATATATATATATATATATATATATATATATATATATATATACAGTTGAAGTCAGAATTATTAGCCCCCTTTTGATTTTTTTCTTTTGTTTAACAGAGCAAGGAAATTTTCACAGTATGTCTGATAATATATTTTCTTCTGGAGAATGTCTTATTTGTTTTATTTCGGCTAGAATAAAAGCAGTTTTTAATTTTAAAAAAAAATGTGACAAAATTATTAGCCCCTTTAAGCTATTTTTTTTCGATAGTCTACAGAATAAACCATTGTTATACAATAACTTGACTAATTACCCTAACCTACCTAGTTTACTTTATTAACCTAGTTAAGCCTTTAAATGTTACTTTAAGCTGTACAGAAGTGTATATTAAAAATATATATATTATGTACTGTCATCATGACAAAGATGAAATAAATCAGTTACTAGAAATAGGTATCTAAAACTATTATGCTTAGAAATGTGCTGAAACAATCTTCCCTCCATTAAACAGAAATTAGGGAAAAAAATAAACAGGGGCGCTAATAAGTTAGGGGGGCTAATAATTCGGACTTCAACTATATATATATATATATATATATATATATATATATATATATATATATATGGGTGATTCTCACTAAAACGTAGCTTAAAAATTTTCAAACATGAATTTTTAAAAAATGTTTAAATTAAATTTTGGTTTAGCAGATAATTGAAACAAAGTCTGGAGCATTTGTCAACATTAAAAAGGGATTATTAACAGTGATGTGGAGTTATTTGAGATTCTGCAATTACATTTATTTTTAAATTAACAGGGTTTTTTATTTTTATTGTTTTTTTTTTTAATTACCGAAACACCGTACACAATTGATAACACTTTTTTTAATGTATTTTGATAAAACCTGATGTGTTTTCAAAATAATGTGGCTAACCTGAAAGGACATAATTTGTAGATTATGCACATGCATTGAAAAGCAAACGATTAAACAATATTAATAAAATATCACTTAAGGAACATTGGTTGCGGTAATGATAAATAGGTTGCAGAATTTAGGTTAATCATTTGAACATTGATTTTAAGTATATTATTAGATTTTGTATATTATTAGATTTTTTAAAAACATTTAATATAGAATATTAGTGCTCTAAAACATAACTTTAATTTCAAAGAAAAATGTCCACTTGCTTGGATAAGCTGAAATAAATCATCATCTATAGTACAGCTTTAACCCTCTAGTGTCCCTTATTTAGGAGTTAAATTTGTGGGCGTAGCCAGTTAAAAAGGGATGAACAACTAAAGTACCCACAGTTTTTTTTTTTAGCTTATTACTGTATATTTAGCTAAAATGATTTAGCAATCATATTTATATAATACATGGTTTCTGCTACATTCATTCTTCCATGTCGGGACGCCACGGCAAAATTCATCCCGCCACAGCACAATGTTCAAAACATTTTATTGTTTTAATAGCAGGTGATACTCGCACCAAAACTTACTAAAAGGTTAGTGAATTATAACAGTGCAAACTATTTTGTAACCGTAGTAATGTAAGGCCAGCAAACATGACGTATAGCCGTTTCACTTTACTTCAGGACACATTAATATTGCTCTGTAGGTCTATTAGAGACATTCATAAATATTCCTAGCAAATCTAATATATGCTAGAGACATAAACGCACTAAATCACACTTCAGCAGCGTTTATTTGAGAGCACACAAGAAGATCTGCTTGCTTTTGCTTATATTTGAGGGGGTGTGCAAGAAGAAGGGGATGTGCACGAGCAGAGGAAATCGGCATGCAAGCAAAGAGATCCCCATGCTGTAGGCTATTACATAAATGCGATCTCGACTTCTAATACTGCGCTTACGACATTTGTCATTGAAATAACGCCAAAGGTTGTTGATAGATTTGTGTAAAAGGCCTGCCGCCACAGCTGGAAAAAATCCTAGAGGAAACACTGTAATATTTTTATTATTTTGCATTTTGTTTGGGGGGATTGTGGTAAAAATGTATATTTATGCAGTAATTAACACACATTTCCCCTATTGAAAACAATGGAATTTTCGTAGTTTTTATTTTTAAATAAGTTTGAATTAGTGCTGTATTTCCGAGTAGGGTCTGTCTGCGGACTGCAAGACAGTGGCATAATATGAAGGGGCATAACTTGTAGTAGAGGCAGAATTTAACTACACCTACTCCACACCTAAACCTAACCATCACAATGATTACATTACATTACATTAACTAATACAGTATTTTATTTTATATTTTATAATGAACTTAATTAATGACAGTAAATACAATATCTCATTTGTAAGAGTTACACTAGTTTTTGCCTTGATTTGCTTCTGCGTAGTCCTCTATCCATCAATGGACTGTATTAGTATTTTAAAAAATCTGAAAAACATTCACCCCAATCTCCTCCATTATTATCTCTCAGTTGGGATGGTGGGCCAAATCAAAGGTTACAATGGGCCAACTTTGGCCCGCGGCCCTTACTTTGTGCATCTATGGTCTAATCTATGCATCCATCCATCCATCCATCCATCCATTTATCCATCCATCCATCCATCCATACATCCATGGATGACAGAGAAAAGAAGCTTCATCTGGAGTTATTTCAGTCCATTAAATAGCAAACTCAACTAAATGTGACATTTCTTCTAAGCTAATAAGCTTTTTGCATAGTTTGATATAACTAAGTGTCCTTTTTTTGTTGCCAGAAATCACAAAACTCTCTATCTGATTATCAGTGGAGATACAGTATAGTAGCATTAATGACACTAAGCATCTGAAGATATGAAGAAATTAACTTGTATTACCATTTATTAGTTATATAAATAAAGACTTCAATAAAACTTTTTGTAAATTGTAAGGTAGATGGTTTCAAGTTTGTGAGTTCAGTTGTCTGAATTGGATCACACTAGTCATGCAATGTCACCAAATTCATCACGCATTGCAATCTTGGAAATATATGTGAATGACATTGGTTACTGTTTATTTTTGTTACATGGGGTCGGTTCTCCGTACCTGGCTTAAATGATCTAAGATGATTTGACAGATCTTGGATTCTTCAGTCTTGAAAACTGATCTCTGGCTAATTTGATTCTTCAAACAAGTTCGCAAATCATGTTAAAATGTCTGGATGAACTATTCTGAGATCGCTGCGTGTGTTGTGAAGGACAGATCTGTCAATCCTCCAAATCATGATCAACAATGCAAGGATTGGCTGACAGCACAGTAGTGTAATGACATTATCTGATTATTATTCAATTATTCATGTGAGCAAAAATCCATAAAACTGGTAGTAAACTCTTCAATAAATATGATACCCAATAACTTTCCACATTTGTTGTGAACTGCAGGCTTTACATTTTCATGTGTTAAGAATATTTGGCAATTTATTTAGTTTTACATTTTAGAGTGGATTTTCTTTATTTTAATAGCCTTGCTAAGCTATTTAAAATTCCTAATCTGCAAATTTAAATGAATTTTGCATTGAAAAAGCAATTTTGATATTGGTAATGGTGTCTGCAACTTCTGCAAAGCATTAAATCAATATGAAAGACTACATACATTATTATTCCTTTACAAAACAAACCTCCAAAAAGCAGTAGAATATTGTGCATGTCTATTATCATACACAAATTGTAGAGCTGGGTCGGTACCTTAAAATAGTATCTTTTTGAATCTATAAAGTAAATATTAATAAATGCTCTCTTTGATCCCCTTGAGGAGAAACACCCCATTTTGTACTTTTATTTTTGAGTGCAGATTGCATACGTTTTACTTATTTATTTTTATTTTTAAAACTTATGTGTAAATAAACATACATATTATTAATTATTGCTAATCATTATAAATTATAAATCTATAGATAATTTTTTTTAACTATTTGACTATTTTCCCAAGTGTATAAAATCTATAGCTTAATACTGTAAGAAAATGTCAGAATTCTGTACATACTTTCAGTATTACCTTTGGTTGAAATGACATGATATAATCCTGTTCATATAAAATAAGCCTGCTCTCCATTAGGTTTGAGCTACCAGAACTGTTGCAATGACAACAACTCTTGGATGCATTTCGAAGAATGAAACAATTCTGGATCGTGTCAAATCTTCAATAACCAATTCCAGCTAATTGAGTAATTCACGTACGATAAACAGACCCCGGGACTGCGAAAACCATGTTTGTTTGCTTGTTTTTTTTTGTTTGTTTTTTTTGTCAGCAAAAGTCTAAAAAGGTGACACCATTTGATCATACTACAGATTACACTCCCACATTGTTGTATTCTGTCCTATAGACAGTCCAATCAGGTTCGGAGACAATTAAATAAAGGAACAAGATACAGCTAACGAGGATGCTGTTGGACACACTGTAACTGTCATTGTGTAGATTTCTCACTGAAAATTGTATTGTATATGTATACTGTAAACAATATTTGATAAACATAGAACATCTTGAAAACAGTCTTCTTAACCGTATACATGTGAGTTTTGCTTCTAAACGTCTTGTTGAAAGTTCTCACTCGTCCTCTTCTTTCATAGTGTGTCAGATTCTTTGTTTTTGCCATTTAGCCTAAAATCTACTTGTCATCCAGTTAGATATTAAGTATTTTCTATTTCAATGTTCTCTTCATATTTATCTGTGCTGTAGATACTTTTCTAGAAACAGAAGAAATAACTGACTTCTGCTAAATCTCTACTTTTTTCATTCTTGCACAGAGGACAATTTCATAGTGATGCCTGCTTTCAAATTACTGCTTCATGAAGCTTCAAATGCCTTATAAATTCATTTCGAATTAGTGGTTTAGAGCAATTGCCAAGTTTTTTTTTTTTTTTTTTCGAAGTATTTTGACATTTCAATGGTTTTGTGCCGGGGGGCAATTTCTGTGAAACTGCCATTTCTTGGCATTGTTTTGTGGTACACAGTCTTTTTTATCTGATCTCATTCCATTTTGATCTCAAGCTCAGAAGAAAACCGGGTATTTTGTATTCCCATGGCACAGTAGTTTTGCCTGCAGGAAGCGCTGCTATTGATTCACCACCGATAATCAACTTTTTTTCAATATCTGAGGAAAGTTCAGCTCATCAAATGTCAAAAAGTGGTTTTCCTACTTTATTGCTTCCAGGATTAGTTTCCATGTGCTCCATAGAGAGGGAGTTTGTGTGTAATCTGCTTTTGGCTGCTTTCCGATGTTGCAGCCAGCAGGATTGAGCTGATGTACTACAGGTCACCTTGTCCAAATTTTTATCAAAATAACACACCGTAGATTAGCTAAGCCATTCTTAAGCTTTCCACCCAAACTGAGCTTTTGCTAGCTGTTCTCAGCCCAGTGAGCGTATGAACTCTCAGGATTTCTCTTAGGAAGTCTTATTAATATGCAGACGGAGTAGTGCGATAATGTAGACATGCTACTTTACTGCCCCTTTCCTTTAATAGATAGTTTGCATAATTGAAGGACACCGAGGCTGTGCAAATGAAATTCACTTCCTCACCTCTGCCAGGCCCTGTGGAACGACTGAGATCCGGGCAAAGCTTGTGCCTGGCGAGTGCTGTGCAACCTACCCTCTGTTACAGCCCAGCAGCAGGTAGGCCGGGAATGGATCTCGCTGTCTCCATCTCCGTATGGCCTCCAGCTGCTGTCATCCGTTTCAAGCCCAAACACTCAGAAGGGGCCAAATGATGTTTTACCCTTCCACGGGCACAATTATTGCGAGTTCCAGCCCAGGCTCGTGCAAAATTTCGACCGCCCCCCTTCAAACGGGAAGACAAAACAGTTGGGGCATTCCCTTGTAATGAGTTTATTTTCCTCTGTGATGGTGGATTGTATGTGCAGTGCAGATGTAAATTGCTACTGAAGGATGCCAGTAGCAATTCGCCAGGGACTGGGCTTGTTGTCTATATGCCCATTAGCAGATTCACAGTCTCATCAGTATCAGCTGTGAATTCACAATTAAGTCACCCACAGTTCTCTCATCATGTGACAGGCTTGTGCTAAGGGTGGCCAGCGCTAGCAGCTAACAGGACCTCCGCTTTCACTGTCAGGCAAAAATAGAAGTTTTACAGAAAGGAATGAAGAGTTATACTGTATTGGAAAAAAAACTTTTGTCTATCTTTCTGTCTGTACATCTATCTGTTCACCTATTGTTCCATCTATATATCCACGCCCTTCCAATGTTATCAATCAGTTGAATGGGCATTATCAATGGTTATCAGCTGAGTGGCCAGTAGGGGCTTTCTGCTCCTACTATAGGCTCAGAAGACTGTTATCTTCCATTCACATCAGCTATACTAATAGAGACGACGCCAGATCCAGAACTGTTTTTACATTACTGTGACAGATGGGTTTAAGGTTGGGGTAGGGGTAGACATTAATGAAATATATAAATAATGTGAAATTGGGCAACGCAGTGGGTAGCATGTTCGCCTCACAGCAAGAAGGTCGCTGGTTCGAGCCTCGGCTCAGTTGGCGTTTCTGTGTGAAGTATGTTCTCCCTGCATTCACGTGGGTTTCCTCCAGGTGCTCCGGTTTCCCCCACAGTCCAAAGACATGCGGTACAGGTAAATTGGGTAGGCTAAATTGTCCGTAGTGTATGAGTGTGTGTGTGAATGTGTGTGTGGATGTTTCCCAAAGATGGGTTGTGGATGGAAGGGCATCCGCTGCGTAAAAGCTTGCTGGATAAGTTGCCGGTTCATTCCACTGTGGCGACCCCGGATTAATAAAGAGACTAAGCCGACAAGAAAATGAATGAATGAATGAATAATGTGAAATCTAATGAATAATATAAATAATTATTGTTAACTTCTGGCCACAGCTGTATGTAATCTGTAGCTGATTAACCATGTGGATGGATGATAACAGCCTTCTGAGTACAGAAGGCCACTACTGGCCCATATCTATCAGCTGATAACCACTGATAACAGCCATTCGATCGAGTGATAACATTCGAATTGGCTGATATATATCTCTGTATTTTATTTATAATTTATCAAAAAATGAAAGAACTTATATGGTATGTTCTTAAGGGACATGATTCTAGGCCTATCATGATATCTGTTTTTTGTTGTAAGATATATTTCACCAAAATATTTTGGGATAATCAATATTATTGTCATTTTAAGACCATTTTATGCCACTCATTATATAATGCCAGAATGGCAATACAATATCATCACAATGCAAGCACACAAAGAACACATAATATTAAATTTTATTTGAATATTTACAAAATGTAAGGTAAAAAGAGCTGCAATTTCTGGGTACCAGATCTATTTTCAGTTGTCAGACACCCACATGAAAATATATTAGCTAAAGTATTTCTAGAATGGGTTTTGTATGGGTTATATTTATATATTGCATCACTAAAGATGATTGAGGTCATGTCCATGTGTTTTGCAATAAGTCGATATATTGATTATTGTGACAGGCCTACATAATTCTGACCTTTATTTCTGATTGAATACATGACTGAATTGTATTGTTACAATGCAAATATTTTTTAGATTAGATAGATTAGATTAGATAGATTTGCAATGCTAAATTAATTCTTATTTTGTTCTTCTTCCAGAATCTTTCTTCTTCGTGTCAGCCTCCTCCCGCACGCCCAGTGTTACATTTGGTGACTCGTTTGACCTACAGTGTATTGTGAAGCCGCGACACAATCCCAACGTTCCCGCTGCAGTCACATGGCGATTTCAGCCAGCAGAGGGCGATGGAGAGTTTAAAGATTTGGTGACTTTCACACGGGATGGTACTCTACAGTGGGGCGATCAGCTGCTGGGTCTGGGCACACGTACTACAGTGGATCGTACGCCCACTAACACCAACTTCCGGCTTAGCATTACCCGGGCTGGACGCAAAGAGGCCGGGACGTACCAATGCGCTGCCCTGCTTTTTCGGAGGAATTACGATGGCACCTGGAGCACAGTGGCTAACCGCACATCCAACCCTCTGGGCATCAGTGTACTTCAGCCTGGTAAGTCTAAAAATGGCTTCCATCGCAGGAAAGGTGCATGTAGGCAACCTGACTGCTTGACTGGGGGCAAAAAACGACCATGACTGTTCTGACACCGCCAAGTTACAGATAGGTTTCACTGACACCATTTATCGTTTTGATCTGTAACTTGGAAATGTGCGAGTGGCAGAGTGCTGGAGTCAAATCCCAGCCTCCAAAATGAGCACAAGAGGTATAAAGAAGCACAGATGGCAACTCACACTTTGCTTTCACTTCCCAAATAAAGATTTCACTGATAATGCACCATGTTGTAGTCTGGCCTAGTTTCACAACTTTCACCCTCACTCGATCTCTCTCCCCTTCATTTGTCATGTGTATTTGACAGGATATCTGTTGTTAAGGAGTGACGTATTGAACATTGTTTCTGGATCCAAGCTTCTACTCATCAATTGAGAAACCCTCAAACTAAATAGCCATTTGTGTATCTGATAGCGTGGTTGGACCCAGAAACTGTGACTTCATACTTAACAATCGGATTGGCGTTTTGTGTGTGTGTGTGTTTGAGTGTGTGTGCGCGCAGATGAGGCAAGTCCTCCTAATGGCCTGGAGTATGTGAGAAAGAGGTGGTTAATATCCTCCATGCGGACGAAAGAAAGCGATTAGACTGGAAGAATATGAGGAAAATAATGGGGGAGGGGAGGGAGAGAAGGTCATTAGACTGAAAATTGGAGCTTATTAAATCCAGTCCCTCTGGACTTCAGTCCCTGGATTGAATAGTCTTGCTCCCTAAAGAAAGGCCACCTCACTGACCTCACACACACACGCATGCATGTTTGTTTGTCTGCTCTGCTGGAAACTTCCATTGGCTTCTATTTTTGGTTCTAAGCAAATTATATTCATCCCATAACCCATCACACAAATCTTTTGCATTTGGATATATAAGATATTTTATGTCATGTTTTTTAAGTGGAATCATAATTTGTGTCTAATTTGAACTCCACTTTATTATTGTTGGTAAAGAATAGTCATTCATTCGTTCATTCATTTATTCATTAATTCATTCATTCATCCATTTTTTATTTATTTATTTTACACTAAGAATGCTTGGGGTTTTAATAGAGATTTAATATATAAATATTGATATTGAAAAATATCTGGTAAAATATTATTTATTGTCATCATGGCAAAGATAAAATAAAACAGTTATTAGAGATGAGTTATTAAAAATATTATACTTAAAAATGTGTTAAAAAGAAAAATCTGCTCTCCGCTAAATAGAAATTGGTAAAAAAATAAACGGAGGCTATTAATTCAGGGGGTTTAATAATTTTGACTTCAACTGTAAATGGTTTGCAAATAATCAAGACATAATACTTCTATTTTCAAAATATATTCATTTTTTGTTTCTTGTCCTGTCTCTGTAATTCTGTTGTACTGTAAGCTCTAGGGTTATTAATTCTGACTTTAACTGTGTATAATCAAGCCCATAATTATTCATAACGTTTGCCAAGTTTTACTTAAAGTAACTGTTATTCAACTAGCAAGTTTTTTTTAATGACATAAATGACACAGGCTTTTTAACATTTTATGTATAAGTATTTAAAAATGATGTCACTCAACCACTTTTACTTTTACTTAAAACATTTAATTAAACTAAAGCTTCAATGAAGGTTGACCGTAAGGCTGCACAATATATCATGTCAGCACCATCAATATACAGTAGCAATGTTCACATTCACAATATTCACATCGCAAAGATATGTCAAGTAGTTAACCAGGAACTACTGAATTGTATTTAATCACTGTATATATGGAATTTATATGATTTATCCCAAAAAAATCTTACGTAGAATATGTGTCTTGTTTTTGGTCCAAATATCTACATGTCAACGTGTTAAAAAGATTATTTAAGAAAATTTTCTTAAAACAAGCAAAAATCTCTTTATTTTGGTTTATTTCTTCTGACAATTAATAACACTAAACAATATTTTTGCTTGCTGTTTTAGTATGCCTCATATTTTAGCATGTAAATGTTACAGCATACCAAAAAGGTTTTAGTATGGTTTGTGTTCATGCAAGTGAGACAAGTGTGGTGCTAATCGACAAGAGAAGGCACCAACAATGGTCCATACACCATACTAATTAAGCAATGCAACTGTTTATTGCTGGTACACACAGCTAATACCAATTATCCCAATAATATTCAGTAATCATGAATCATACTCATAAACATCATTAATCGAAATACAACTAAATTGCATAAAAGGCTTATAATGCGAAATAAAGGTGAGATTACATGAAGAAAAGACAGATAATGAAACCCCAAGCAATTTGATATAAGTATTTACAACCTCAAAGTAGACATGGAACAATACCCGTGTTCAAGGTATACCACGGTTTGGAAAAGTCAAGGGCTGCGTCCGAAACCGCATACTTCCATACTATATAGTACGCTAAAATCAGTATGTGAGCCGAGTAGTATGTCCGAAATCATAGAATTCGAAAAATAGTATGCGAGAAAAACCTGGATGACTTACTACTTCCGGCCAGATTCTGGACTGCGATTCCCATGCATACTCTGCTATTCCATGATGCCCCGCGAAGCGAATTCATGAATGAGAGTATAGCGACGCAAATTACGCAGGTACGTCACGTGACTATGTCAAAATGGCTGATGTAGTACGTCCGAATTCCATTCATACTTTTCACTTTCATATTGTATAGAACATACTTTTCTAACGGCCGGGTAGTACGTTTAAATTCACATGCAGTACCTACTGAGTAGTAGGCAGTTTCAGGCGTTTTTTTAGGACAACAATATCTTAAGCAGAAAAGATATTCAAAGATGCTGTTTTAAGTTGTAAAAAAAAGTTTTAAAAAATCTGTATTTTTGAAACAAATGAAGACAGCAGAAGTCAATAATTACTTTGAACATGTTTACTGCTCCAAAATATTTAAAATATTTCTCAAATTAAAATATATTGTGTACAAAGGGGAAAGGGGTTTATTTTTTTACTCAGACATTTAAACAGAATATATTTCAGAGCAGTAGCCACAAAACCGTAATACCAGGAAACCGTGATATTTATATCCAAGGTTATCTTACCGTCAGAATCTTATACCGCCCCATGCTAACCTCAAACACGTGCCATCATTTTCCACTTCAAAGACTGAGGAGCCCATTTCAGTCACATTAGAAAACCAACACGTATGTCTGAGAATTCCAGGCGTTGTGCACTTATCCCACGGCTGAGCTTCCAATGTTTTAGCAAGAAACCCTCACCTTTAAAGTCAAAGTTTGGGTGCTGGCCAAAAGCCGGCCTATTTGGTAAGAGACAAGTGTGAGTTAATCAGGCCCACCCTCTCTCTCAACTAGGTGCACATTATTTCTGATTGCAAAGTACAAATTTGAGGTTTGTTGTGTCAGCATGATTATCTAGAGTTAATATTCTACCTCCTGAAATTTGGAGGAAGTTAACCTCTGGTTATTTGGTCATGCTTGAGGGTCAATATTTTACCTCCTAAAATGTAAAGAAAGATGTGAAATTAACCTTAAGGTCATGAGACCTACTCTGTTCATTTGGTCGTTCGTTGAGCGCAACATTATAACATTAAGAGCAATACACTTGCTCTTAGATTTGTTTTTTTATATATTTGGACCAGAAATGAGACAAAACAAGGTAAGAAAATCATTTTTTGCATTGTGATTCAACTTCTGTACTCAAACAAGAAACATTAAATAGTGCTAGTCAAACTGTCTTCTGAAAATGTATCCAAATCGAAATATTTATTGCAAAAAAAAAAAAATTTGATTTAAATCAAAATCTGATTTTTCCAATATCATGCTGTTGACAGATTTTAAGATTAAATTTAAGGTTTTACTTTACCAAACTCAATTATGTTTCACTTTAGTCAAGTTTGTCTTGGGATGCAGATCAATAGAGCACCTCTACATTGTTTCAGTATATATTGTTTGTGAGCCAGACCGTCTCCACAGAGCTCATTGGCATGGAAACACACTCCTGTCTGGCCCGAGTCTAGCCATGGACTCTCTACAGCAGAGTCAGTCCAGCAGATGTGTTTATTCCTTCCACATGCTTCTCTATTTATTCAGTGTATGTGAGTGTGCCTGCATATTTAGTTGACAATATTCACAACCTTGACACTACATAAACCATAAAGTGTGCTTCAATGTTTGTATGCATGAGACCTCACAGCGCCGCCTCGTCCATCTCTCCATTTCAAGTTGTGTTTGCAAGCCCCTTAGTAAGAATCAATGCGAGGACTTGGCAGGAGTTAATGGCTGTAAGACAACCCTGGGGTGGAAACATGCTCTGTTCCCCCCGCAGGCCTGCTCCCTGCCCTCCGGCGGCTTGCGAATCAGTGCAGCCCGCTGGAGACTTGCTTGTAGGTACACTAGCTCATTTCAGCCCGAGGTTCCCCTGTTACAGAACATTTCTACACAGGATTGCTCTTTTATGTTGCTGATGCTTTTTTGGAATGTAAGATGGCTCGAGTGATTGGGGCAGATAAACAACGCAATCTAGAATGTCATGCATTTGGAATTTATGAAGCATTTTAAATCGATTCTGCTAACAGCACAGTTACGAGTTCTATTACCAGCATCATCTCCAATTTACTGCGTATTATACTTTCAGTCGAAATCAAAAGGTTTATTGCAGCTGACGCATCACTTAAGTCTATCAGGGGAAATTTTAGGCAAACAACAAGCATGTGTGGCTTTTTTTTTCTTTCTTGGAACACAGAAGGAGAATTGAAATGGTTGCTTTTTGTTTGATATTTGTTTTTTGTATGCTTGCAATCAGAGCTGGAGATTTTGTGAGAGGGAAAACAAAAGTGGGCATTTATAAGAATTTGAAATAACGGTTTAGTTCAGATTTGTATGTCTTCTGATGCTATTTAATTTTACAGAATAGCTGCATTGTCTTCTATTGCTGTGTTAGTTTTATTGGATCAGAAAAAAGGGAGACAGATTTATATTTCCACCATATCTCCTGTTTACTTTCAACCACCTTCCTGATATAATATATAATATATAATATATGGGCTTTTTACTTTTACTTGCTTTTAATCTTTCAGTTTATTATTATGAAAAAAACTATGAAAAACTATTTGGAAAAATATATATTGTCCCATAACAGCCACAAAATTCTGAACTCCAAAATTCTTGTGTGCGTCCATCAACACTTCCTATAATGTTTAAAAATAAAGTCAGAAAATAGAGAGTAGTTGGTCTTTTGTGGCTGATCAGTTGGATTTGCCCAAGAGCGTCTAAATGTAAATGTATGATTTAGAACAAAATTGAAGAACAATCTTAAATGTCACTTTAAACAAAATCAAGTTTGGTTTCAGCAGTTTGAAACAGCTGACCAAACCAAACATTTTGTTTTGGCTTCTAAACACCTTTAAGCTACCACTGGATTTTTAAATATATTCTACAGAAACATATTTTCTTGCATGTTTTTCTATGCATGTTTTACTGCATAATGTACCTTTAATATAAAGATTTTTGTTTTAATTATTTTTTAGAATTTTATTTAAGTTTATGCAGTTTTATTCATTGTGCATTTGTGTGGTTTTGGGTTCATTGTCTGTTCAAACGGGGCGAGGCAGTGGTGCAGTAGGTAGTGCTGTCGTCTTACAGCAAGAAGGTTGCTGGGTCACTGGTTTGATCCTCGGCTCAGTTAGCGTTTCTGTGTGGAGTTTGCATATTCTCCCTGCCTTCGCGTGGGTTTCCTCCAGGTGCTCCGGTTTCCCCCACAGTCCAAAGACATGCGGTACAGGTAAATTGGGTAGGCTAAATTGTCCGTAGTGTGTGTGTGAATGTATGTGTGGATGTTTCCTGAATAAGAGTAAAGATTTATCCATTTATCCATTATCATGAATAAGAGAAAGGATTTAGTGACTAAAATCAGAAGAATTTTGACACAGAAATTGTCCTGAAAATCAAATCTTCAATTAATTGTTATATATTTTTAGCTAAAAAAAAAAATTGCACATAAAACTATTCTAAAACAAGCAAAAGGAAATGAATCAAATTATTAGCAAATGCTGAAGTAAATATACAGTAATAATATTACAATACTTTATATAGTTATTACAGTTGTCATAAAATATATTATTTAATCATTCATTCATTTTCAACTGCTTTTCTGGGGCCAGGTCGCAGGGGCAGCAGTCTTAGAAGAGAACCTCAGACTTACCTCTCCTCAGACACTTCCTCCAGCTCATCCGGGGAGTCCCGTGACATTTTCAGGCCAGCCGAGAAACATAGTCCCTCCAGCGTATCCTGGGTCTTGCCCAAGGCCTCTTCCCGGTGGGACATGCCTGGAACACCTCCCTAGGTAGGCGTCCAGGAGGCATGCAAAAGCCACCTCAGCTGACTTATCTTAATGTGAAGGAGCAATGGCTCTAATCCGTGCTCCTCCCGAGTGACAGAGCTCCTCACCTATAAGAGTGCATCTATAAGAGTGCATCCTGCCACCCTGAGAAAGAAATTCACTTTGGCCACTTGTATCTGAGATCTTGTCTTTTCGGTCATGACCCAAAGCTCACGACAATAGGTGAGAGTAGGAATGTAGATTGAACGGTAAATAGAAAGCTTTGCCTTTCGGCTCAGCTCCTTCTTTACTTTAACGGACACATACATCAACTGCTTTACTGCTACCGCTGCATCAATCAGCCTGTTAATCTCACGTTCCATCATTCCCTCACTCGTGAACAAAACCCCAAAATACTTGAAGTCCTCCACCTAGGGCAAGGACTTTTCTCTAACCTGGAGATGTCAAACCATCTTTTTCCAGTGGAGCACCATGGCCTTGGATTTGGAGGTGCTGATTCTCATCCCAGCCATGTCACACTTGGCTGAGATGAGGTCTTGTGATGCTGCATAATGTGTTTCATGTTTTTATTGTGTGTGTGTTATATAGTCAGTTATTTTAGCAAGGTTTAGCCCCTTTCTCATCTAGTTATTCTGTGTTCAAAAGCAGAGCTGTTTTCTTAATGTTGTGTTACCAGTTCTTGTTGTTGTGTAAACCGATTCTATGCTTGCATTATTTCTTTCAATTTAAAGTGGTTTGGTTTACACAAGCATCACGCAAATATGCTTAAGATGCCGAGCGAGGCAGAGCTCTTTGCTCCGCTGGCTCCGTGACCTTACTCTATGAAGGGAAAAGCCGGCACCCAGACGACCCTTCAGCATGCATTTGGGAATCAACTTATCATCGTGAGCACTCGTTTAGTTTTCCTGGTGTGTGCTTCACTGGGTTTATTTCACTCAATGGTCAGCCATAAGAGAGCACAAACACACAGACTTTTGAGCAGTGGCCTGTGACTTTCCTTCTTTCTTTCAATTCATTTGAATTTTAGAGTGTAGTTCTTGATACTTTGTAGCGACCCTCAATCCTCTATGCCTAGGCAGTTTTGCAGTCAATTACTGACTTAGAAAGGTATGATTGCTTGATTTGTGACTTTCTGATATCACAGAGCTGCACCCAACAAACACTTCATAAACATAAACAAACACGGCCCTGCTGCTGATGTTTACTTCATTATTGACACTTCAAAACACACCGATAGAGTCCCAGAGTCTTTTCCAGACACTCTTTGCTAGAATGCATTAAAGTGTCTAATTGGTTTTGAAGTTTCACACAAGGAATGAAAAGAATGAGTGAGAGACTTCATTTCTAAACTAACTTACAGCTTTGGAGTCCAAAAACTGTTAAAATAATTCAGGTCCTGATCAAGTGAAGTCAAAGAACAAACTGATGAAACATGATTCTAAACAAAATCAGGCCAAACTTGTTGAATGTTGAATGAACAAACTAATGTTGAATTCAAAGGGCTCTATTTTGACGGTCCATGCGCAAAACGCAGGGCGCAAACGCTTTCAGGGCGTGTCAGGACGCGTTTTTGCTAATTTAAGGACAGAAAATCTGCCTTGCGCCAAGGCGCATGGTCTAAAAGGGTTGAGTTTATTTTCTTAATGAGTTATAGGTGTGTTTTGAGAATAAACCAATTAGAATCTTATCTCCCATTCCCTTTAAGAGCCAGCTGTGTCGCGCCAAGAGCGCATTCGCTATTTACAGGACGCAAAGTAAGTCTAAGTGGAAAAAATTAGCATTTCACAAGCAAACAGTTAACAGTTGACAGTTTTTTAACAGAAAACTGTTAAACAGAGCATCTACTGTGTGAGAATGAGAGATAATGGAACTACTTTCACATTCGCTTTTGGATAGGGAAACCTTTACGCACAGACATCAATTAGCCTATAAATAATTAATTTTTAAAGCGCAAAGATTTGTTTAAAAACTATTTCTAAATTCAGTTCTAATTTCTAGCAAACGAATAAATGAACAATAATGACCAAGTGTGGTCAAAATACTGAGTTATTTCCAAATACACCTGCTATGCCCCATATGGTCTAAAACCTGACAGGTGAGCAAATCTAAGCTTGTTTTTAATAAAACAAATATAAATATGGATATATTAAATAATACTGCTAATAATAAAACCATTATACAAAAGCAAATTGTTATGAACTGAAAAAGCCTCCCGAGATGAAGAAGACATGAAAGCAGTGGTTTTTCATATTTATGTAGGCTAGAAAATAATATGTTTTGTAATATTTTAATCCTTTATATTTATATCCTTAATATTTAATTTTTTCATATGTAAAGATATTTGCCTATTGCTTTCTTGTGCGTATTAAGCAGTGCGTAAGCGAGGCGCAACTCTGCGCCGGAGTTTAGACCGGGTTAGTTTTGTAAAAAATCTATTATTGTTTCTCAAAATAGCGACGCGCCAGCGGTCCGCCTCAGAACGCCTTCCTTTTTAGACCAGAACGCCTATGGGCACACAAATGAGCGCTAATGCATTTAATATTTAAACAGTGTAGCGCAACGCCTCAAAAAAAGTCTTGCGCCAAGCTGAAACTACCAAAAGACTATTGCACTGTGTCTTGCGCCACATGGCGCCGGGTGTATGATAGGGCCCAAAGAGTTTAAAACAGTTTGTGGAAGCTGACTTTTTTTGTAGTTTAGTCTCACTGGTTACCTGTTTTACATTAAATATTAATTTGAACCCCTGTGTTATTTTAATGCATACTATGTCACTGAACTTGTTTAATATTATTTAATATATATAATATGAATTAAATGTCGATAGCGTCATGTTCAGTGTAGCAATGGAATGCTACTGTGCTTCTGACATCCTGAATTTGAGTTCCAGTTCGCAGTCCTTCCGCAATGTCCCTTTAAGGCAAGTCATTTTAATCGGCGGCTATCTTTAAAACGTTTGTGTAGTTGCTGTTTTGTGATGTGTGTTTGACAGGACGGACTGTACCCTGTTTTCGTTTCATACAGATTATAAAACCAGAACATGTTTGTTTACAAGTGTAGTGAGTTTATTTAAAAGTACATATTTAAAGCTTTATTTGGATATATTTATAATGTTTTATGTCTGTGCTGCAAGTATTTGCTGAGATTCTGGTATGTTTGTTGACCAGATGAACAGAAAAAAAGACGTAAAAGCTTTCTCCTCTGAAGAAACATTACTCTACAGCGATCAATGTTTGGCTTTTGTATTAGTTGGCTGGGGTTCATTTACCATATTGGCCTTCACACGCCAATGCCTCTCTCTCCAATTTCACTTTCTTTTTTAGCTAATGATAATGAACAATTTAAATGAATGTTAAATGAATTAATTTTAAACCCTAAAACTGGCCATATTACTGATTTCATGTTGCTTTTTTTTATGATTCATATAAACGAAACCTAATGCCATTTCAAATAATTTTACACAAACTGTAGTGTGTTAAGCTTCAAGAGTATTTCAGGACAGCAACCCGTATGCTTCATAAACAATGTAGGACATTAATTTCCCCTGTTCATCTTGATATCTGTTTGTGCTAGATCTTTAAATGTTAAATACTTCTGGCTAAATGTTGTGAGCTGACATTTGGAGAAACAGGTTGCGAGGAGAAAATTCTCTGAAAGGAACGGAGACTGGAGTGGAGGTAATGATGTGTGAAAACATCATGCAACTGACTGAATGCATTATTGAAAGACATTAAATCATGTCTCCAGAAGTGCCTGTTTAATATGTATTAGGCAGAGCTGCTTCTCAACGTGTGAACGTGAGGAACCGTGTGTAAACGCAATAAGGGAATAAGCTTTCCTAGCGTGGCTTCGTTCGCATTGTGAATATGCTCTGTATTCTTCATGGTCTGAAGCTGAAGATGGACGTTTGTTTGTGTGCTTAAGAGCTGTGAGTAGCGTCTGCTAGCAAAAATACTCATTGGGTCTCATAGGAATGGTCGTGTCTATGCTTTGAAGCCATTTTATTCATATTTAATACGTCGGCTAACTCGTTTGCTTACCTCAGCACCCACATGTGGAGTTCCTCACAGCATCAGGGGACTGCTGTTCTGCAGCTATAAGCTTTCATTTCTGCCTTATTGCTCATGGTGAGATAAATGCAGAGACATTGCACAGTCTGATGCTTTACTCTTCACCCACTTGTATGTATTGTTTTTACTTTTGAGCCTTTCATTGTAATGGACAAAAAATATTTGCTATTGTTGGTTAAATGGAAAAATACACATTGATTCAGCATTGAATGTCATGTAAACTGGTTTCTAAGGCTTGTGTTTCAGTAGGTTGATGTACTTTCAACTGAAACTGAATATTAAGTAGGGGCAGGGCTTTCTTTTTGCACATCATTCTGTCGTAGCAAACTAATGGTGATTGGGGTGTGTATATAAGTGTCTCAAAGTAATGTCAATAGAAAAAAACTGTCACTCCAAACACAAATAAACTGGCAGCTGCTTTACAATATTCTACAGTATATTGTCAGTTGGCTTCAGAAAAAAATAAGAAAGAGACTTAAAACAGGTTTGGTCAGTTGGAAGGAGAATTGCGAAACCTGATTTTACCAAATAGGACATGTTCCTGGATTAACATCTATGTTGATCCTGAAACAACATTTCAATCAGCCAGTTGGAATTAAGGAATACGTTTACAGTTTATGTTAAGTTCAGGCTTATGGTTAGGTTTATGCTATTTTACATGATTGTTATCTAACTATTATTTCCCTCTGATTTACAGTATGGTTGGATTTAAGGGTAGGGAATAGGTATGGATTACATTATCAAACAAAATTATGTTTCAGAAAAGGCAGTGCCTACAGTAATATAAGCAGACATAATGGACTGAAATGGAGAATGTCTGCCATTTTAATAGAAAAATGATGGTGTGTTTACACAACATCAACACTGTCAAAACAATCCCTGTTCATGTAGTTCCACCTGAAAATTGGAAATGTTGTACTGTTGTCCACTGTTGTTGTTTTGGTTGTAATGTCTAAAGACAGATCATGAAATATGCATGCTCATGATGTCAACTTTTTACAAACAGGCTTTTTTGTTGTTAGCACAACAGTATGCTTTTTAAAAACTTGCAGTTTGAACCCATTTTCAAAACAACAAGTTTAATTTTTTTAGTCATACAAAACAGCATTGTGGATTAAAAAAACAGCCATGAAAGTCGAAAGAAACATATGCACAAATATAATCACTCACACTATAATCAGTACCATGCGTGTAGAAAGTAGAATAGAAACAGTGTTTCTAAAACCAATATTTTTAAGTATTACAACCATATGGATTTGGAGGATCAGTCATAAAAATTGATTCAGTAACCAGTTGCTTCATATTTTACCACACATTTCCATCCTTGATTTCATTCTGTTTTCTAGTATTTTTTTCATGTGGCGTCTGAAGCAGACTAGTGAGATTATTTGCTAAGGAATGTAAGAAAGGGATGATTAATACAAGCGAATGCTCTGAATGCTAATCAAGCGCACATGCTGTCAGCACATGATTCATAGTTACCAGTGATAGTGCTTTTCTTGCTGCCATCACGCATTAAACAGTGTGTAAATCAAAGAACTCAAGGATGTGTTATCCTGTAATTGCTTATCATGCTGATTTATTTCATTTTACTGAAAACCGAGTCTTCAATTTGAAGTAATATTTAAATAATACGTGTAGGAAGGTGTTATGTTGTTGTGTTTTGTTTTTTTTCTTCTTTTCCCAGAAATGAGGAAGAGCATAACATGTAGGCAATTTTTTGTGTGTTTGTGTATAGACTGCAGGGTGTTTGGGGGCAGGATTGGCAATGTTTGAGACAGTGGTTTTGTGTGTGCGCAAATGTGTGTACATTTGGTCCTGCAGTCAGGATCTGTTGTGTACCCCCAAATTGAAATTTAAATGTAGGGGACATTGTGGTTTCTGTATTGTGGCTTTGAAACACCTTACCTCTGTCAATAAGACTAGCACTTTACACCAATTTCTTCAAAATCTAGATTAAAGACTTTTTTGTTTTCAGAGGCATTTGTTATAAGGTGTGTTTGTTTCCTACAGGCTGTCCACAGGGTCTGTAATAGTATTAAAAGTATTACACATGCTATTAAACGCTATTTCACAAGGCATTCAATTTTGTATGCTTTGTTATTATACAATTTGAAGTTGTATGCCAAATTTTCCCTGAATTCTGTGAGTATTGGGGTGCTGTGTAGTAAACTAAATTTGAAATCGCTTGAATGGGAAAACCATAATTCTCAAAAACTTTTAGCCAAGCTTACAGTTACATAACATAATTGGAAACATCAACAAAATTAAACAACAGCTGTCTCATAAGTTCCGTTTTTAAACGTTCAGATCAAACAAAACCAGCATTTTTTTCAGGTTGCTCGAGCTAGTGGAACGAGATCACAACACCAACCTCATTTATAGCCAATCTACATGTTATTATCTTTTGGATAAGGATTGTCTAATCGCGTTGATCTTGTAAAGTAGTCTACAACTTAATCCTGATGGTGACTCTCCCCCAGAAAGGAAATTTGTTTACATGTTTTTGGGTGTTTCAGTAGTTGCTGTCGTGTGATGTGCGTTCGACAGGATGGACTGTACCACCATGTATATTTCTCAATTCAAAACTATACGAGTGATACGTCTGTTGTATTCTATAGTTTTTGTCTATAGACGCCACCTGCTGAAAGAGAGTGAATTAGCAATTGTATTTAGTATATTAATAAGGTTTTAGTTTGGGTTAAAGTTTTATGTAGCATAATTTCTCAGTAACAGAATGTATTTACATCATAGTTTTGAAATTATTTAATCTATTTTAGATCACTGTCTACTAATGTATGTTGATTCTTTGTGTGGATAATGATGAAAGTGCAATTGTTGCTTCAGCCTGTGAAACTGCAGCTAAAAAAATACACACTCATTTACTATCATTTATTTCTGATTACTAAAATATGGAATTGGCTAATTTTCTTGTAAACTTATTACTGGTCAACTTATTGTTTAGTTCTCTTTCCTCTGAAACTATCATTCTCCATTATGCAGTAGTTAGCAGGTTGCCAATGTTACCCGTTGAAACCGTAAGTGGCGATGAGTTTTTAAAATGTATGGAAAGATTGTTGGTTATCTGTTGGAATGTATTCAATGAAATATAAAAAAAAATGTACTATATAAATTAAACCATCATAGTCATTGTATGACTGCCCTGAGGAAAGGTGTTTGGCAATACTGTCAGGCACTGTTACAGCTCTGGTGTGATAGAAACCATTGATCGCTGGTCAATCTTTGAGCTGGTTTATCATCCCATCTTCAAAGATGTTAAACGGAGGCCCATCTGTCTGCAGAATTGGCAGGAAACCTTTTTTTTTCCTCTAGAGGAACTTGCATTTTATCTTGAACGACAAATCTGCGTAGCACACACACACACTCAAAACTTTTAAATATTTATGTATATCCGCATAAACTCCTACACTGGACAGTCGCTCATTCCACCTCATCCACCTGTCATAGATCCAAAAACATAAGATGTGGGTTGTGAAGGCGGTTTATGCGGTTCAGTTTCTCCAGAGGAAGCCAGCACTGATGTCAAGGTGGACGTATGAAGTTTCTGAGAGTAGGCTGTTTCAGGCGATGCTCTGTGTTCATTAAGATGTCCCTCTGTTCCACTTCTGCCACTTAATGAAACTGTGCCGGCAGGTTGATCCAAAACCTTGTGGCATGGATATTCATCTTCATCTTCTGCTAGCGCTAACACTTTTGCTTAAATTAGAATTTTTGTGTCTTCAAGTGCAAT
This sequence comes from Danio rerio, assembly GCF_052040795.2. Lineage (NCBI taxonomy): Eukaryota > Metazoa > Chordata > Actinopteri > Cypriniformes > Danionidae > Danio > Danio rerio. Next base: position 22,023,104 of record NC_141029.1, on the reverse strand, counting down.
AGAGGGAAACTCTTCTAGCTGTGATTTCATCAGAAATTCAGAGCGATGGCGATGATTTCACACACAAACACTCTGTGCTGCATCTCAGCAGGAGCCACGATGTGATTTCCTCCCCATTTGAGTGCAACTTTAGAAATCTTTTCACTTTTTAGATCTTGGTTTGGCATTTAAATGTGAATATTATGGGTTGTTTTCTCCTCTTGTGATTGCGCTTCTGCTTTTATGGCGCATGTGAAATGCAATAAAATAACATGTGTTCGTTTACGCCGATCTCGAGGGAAGCTGACTAAACTTTCAGCGTCGTGACACAATCTAATCTGTGTGCTGTAATACCAATGGATGTGTCCTAATGGGACTATTCTCACTCCAGATTAATGAAGCAGTCAGATGTGGAATATGAACATTTTTTCATTAGTTCCCCAGTACAAACTGAATGAGAAATGAAATTGAAACGGGATTCAGCTTTGCCCTACATAGAATGCAGCTGAACTGAAAGAGTTCACCTACACACAACCAGATATAAAACACATGCAGTTTCACATGCTTTTAACACAGAAGAAACATGGATCAGCACAGAGGTGCGCATGCTGACATATGAGCTGCTTACCCACTGTTTTGAGGCATTATGCTATTGTAGCATTATAAAAATGTCTTCAAATGTTTCATCCTTCGGCCAAATTGGATGCCAGCATTGCCTACAAAGTGTGTTCTTTAAGAGAATCCCACATCACATTTCAATGAGCTTTCCCCTCATTTAATACCTCAAAATATCAATAAAAATGGCTTCATCTAATTAAAAATTGATTGGTTTAAAGTGCCTTTATTATGTTTTTTTTAAACATTACCTTTAATGCAGTGTGTAATGTAGCTGTTTGTGAAAGTAAACATCTGCCAAGTTTTAAAGCGGTTCACTTCTGTATTCAATCCATATTTTCAGTCCGCGAGCAACATCTACTTTGACCCTCAAAGAATTAAGATGCTTTGTGTTGTCATTATTGTTTAGAAAATGCAATTAGCATTGAAACAAGTCAGTTTTTGTTCTGCGACTTATGCACAACTAACTCCCATTATATTCAGTGAAGCTACAATATGCATCTTGTGTTGTATATGTAATTTGCTTGCTGAGCATGTGGAATTAACTGAAACCCTGACTAATCCAAACACTGGTTGGCCATTGTGTTCACATACGTTCAACAGAAATATGTGTAACTGTCCTTTAAACTTACCACTGAGAACTTACTCGAATTGAAATGCTGAAATTGACACCATCATTGCTGTCCTACATTATAAACAGTCACGGAATTTTGAGGAATCAAATGGAAGTAAAATTTTGATAGGGCAGTGTCTTTTTCATTACGCTCAGGGTTAAAACAAAATATTATAGACTCAGCAGCAAATCAGCACCATAAAAATGCATTCTAACACATCAAATTTCCTGTAAGCAAAGAAGGTCAAGGTGTTCCAGGATTGGCCAGCCCAATCACCAGACATAAACTTTATTTAGCATGTCTGGGGTAAAGTAAAGGAGGAGGCATTGATGATGAATCCAGAGAATCTTAATGAACTTTGGGAGTCTTGCAAGAACGCTTTCTTTATTAATAAGTTATTTGTGTCATTGCAGAGATGTATGGATGTAGTCGTCCAAACTCATGGAAGTCTCACACAATATTAATTCTTTTTTCACTGCACCATGACTTTATATTTTATACTGTATGTTATTTCTGTTAAGTGACAAGACTTTTGTCTGAGCAAAGTCATTCCTTACTGTCCTATTTAAATAGTTAAAAATCAACGCATGATCATATTTTATTCTGGGAAAATAAGCATAAACTAGAGGCATTCACCTTTCATCTAAGCCACTTTTGATACAAAATAATCAACTGGAAGTCAGGTTATTATTTGTTGTTCCTAAAACTTGAATAGGCAACAAGACTTTTGTCAGGATAGTGTATGAGACAATCGCTTTCCATCATTATCTTTAGGTCTACATTAAAGACTTTGTTGTTTTCAAATGCGTTTGGCTGTTATAGGGGTGTACTCGTTTTTTAACTTCTTAACACTGTCTTTTTTATTAGGCTCAGGGTTAATACCTAGATATTTTAGACTGAGCTGCAAATCAGCACAAAAAATGAGCATCCTAACACACATGCACAACTAACTAGTTAGCCTATAGCTGTCAATTACTCTGTTTAAATTCACCACTTTCATTCAGAATGCGCACACTTGTTCTGTTTCCGGTGTAATGTGTGTTCTTTTTATTGTAAAGTGTGCTCTTAATCAATTCAACAGTATAAATTTGTAGGCATACTACTGCTGAACGGTGAAGTTAGGCTGTATGGAAAAGATGTGTGTGATCAGAAAAGCAGTTGTTGTGGATGAAGGACTGCACTATAGTAAATGCTGGTGGGAGCAGTTTGTGTTGCTGAAATTGAATGAACTGACATGGAAATGAACCTTTTGCATGAATCGCCGCTCACTGGTCATTTACATGTTTATGTGGATTAATAGATGGATGTTTGACAAGTGCAGGATGGAGAAAGATTTTAATAATAATAATAATTATTATTATTATTGTATTATTTTTATTTATTATTTTTTTTTTTTTCATGTGCCATATGGTTATGTTATGTTTATCTCCCCAGTGTTTTTAATGTTACATGGGAATGGGTAAAGTCTAGATCGAATACGCGGCCAGCCAGAAGTGCAATATGCACATAAATATAGCAGCATTTTTTATGACACTGTATAACTATAATTAATATTTTTTACAGTTATGTGACCCCACGCGAAGGCAGGGAGAACATGCAAACTCCACACAGAAACGCCAACTGAACCGAGGTTCAAACCAGCGACCCAGCAACCTTCTTGCTGTGAGGCGACAGCACTACCTCCTGCGGCACTGCCTCGCCCTGTAAAATAATTTATTATTATTAATAGTTGTAGTAGTAGTAGTAGCAGTCGTAGTCGTTATCACATGAATGCAACGTTAGTTATTGTAAATAATCAAAAATTTCTTCATTATTTGGATACCACACCACTCCTCATATACATCTAAAATGTCTTCCAAATGAAAAAAATTATCTGGAAATCAGTAACCAACAAAAGATTGCTGCTGGTGATTTCTGAGTTTTAAGATTGATGAGTGTGTGAGCAAGAGAAAGCGGATGAGAAATCATGTGGCTCACCTTATTGCACACATTTGCATGACCCATATTAATGTTTAAAATATTCATCTCTGCCACAAACAGTGATGTTTGTGCTTTTCCACAAATTGTGTGGCAAATCGTGATGTGAAGCAAAGGATTCAGTATACAACATTTACTTGGTAGAATATTTATTTTGTTGGGTTTATAGAAAGGTTTATCCCACTCCTCTCAAACCAATTACAATTTCAATTCACTTTGAGCGTTTTTATTCCGATTGAGATGTTTCTATGGATCATTATAATTTAGATATGACTTTTAAACCGATTACAATCCTCATCTTGCTGACAAACCTACTATTTACTATAATAAAAGCTTCATCTGCTGAGCGTTACTTTATGTTAACCCAGATTTCTCTGTGTTCCTATCTTCCCTCCATTAATCAGCCATGACTGGATCCAGCTAACCTATCTTACAGGAATATGTGTCACGAGACCCGAGGCACTATAGTCAGCCTCCATCTCTAGACACATTCTTACTTCCAGGACAATGGATGTGTAACAGAAGAGAACACTGTGCTGTGTTTTATGCCTCAGTCATCAGATTTTAAACCGCTTTTTCTCATCTCCGTTACTCTAGGAAGTCCTTCCATGCATTAACTCATCGTTCGATGTTGGAGCTGCAAATTATTAGCTTGAAAGCAAATCAAATAGTTATAATTAACAAACAATCAATATTAGTTTACTTCCTCTTCCCCGCTCTCTCACTGATTCGCTCTTGTATATGCTGTTCGGTTGAAGCTCTTTCTCATTAATACAGTGCTGTCCCGGCGGCCCTTGTTAAAGTGCTAAGTGTCTTTTACATAAATGGTTCCTGGCAGTGACGGATCAATGTACTCCCACACCTGTCGTACCCAGTGGGCACCAGTCATCCTGCCCACCGGTGACTCTCAGTATGTCTGTAATTGACGGCATCGCAATTGTCATGGAGAAGCACTATCTCTGTGTCCTCTGGATGGATCTCTGCTGTCCATCTTCATTAGGAGCACACTCTTCCAGCATGCACCGCAATCTCCCTCCAGGGCATAGAGGATTTATCAGGCTCTCTCTTTTCCACACACACTCTCTGTTTCACAAGACCCTGAAGATTCACAGTCTTCCTCCTTTCCACCCTTGGTCTGCATTGAACCTTACTAAGCTAAACTTGCACCTGAGCAGATGTGAACCGCAGGTGTCTTATATCTCTCGCTCTTTGAGGAGAACCACTCCCGAGTTCCAGCACAGAAATCTCTCAACCTTTTTTTTTGACTGGATGACGACACTTTCTGTGCCCGATTTCACTGCAGCATGAGGTGACCTACAACAGTCGTTCTCTGATTGTGGTGCTGTGTGTAGAATAAATAGTGTTCCGCCGGCTTGAATTTACACAGTGGATGATGAGATCAGGGGCGGCACAGTGGCTCAGTGGTTAGCACTGTTGCTTTACAGCAAGAAGGTCGCTGGTTTGAGTCCCGGCTGGGCTGTTTGCATTTCTGTGTGGAGTTTGCATGTTTTCCCCTTATTTGAGTGGGTTTCCTCCACAATTCAAAGACATGCTGTACAGGTGAATTGGGTAGGCTAAAATTGTCCGTAGTGTATGTGTGTGAATGATGTATGTGTATGGGTGCTCCCCAGTCATGGGTTGCAGCTGTAAGGGCATCTGCTGCATAAAACATTTGCTGGATAAGTTGGCGCTTCATTCCACTGTTGTGACCTCTGATTAATAAAGAGACTGAGCTAAGGAAATGAATGATGATCATCTACCATATCAGATGTAAGTTTGTGAAGAAGTTATTTATTCATTATCATTAAAAAGGGATGTTTTATTTGCCCTCAAAGTCCCATCTACTGTAGAGGCTCAGTTACATAAAAAGGGAAACATGAAATGATCATTTAAAAACCCTGGGGTGTTTTGGGGTGTTATTACAAGACTTTAACTTTTATGACTTAGGGTTAGGGTAATGGTTAAAAAAACAAAAACATTCTTATGTTGTAATTAATGTCAATGAAGTTACCAGCTTCTGACAACATGCACTTCCAATTAGGGCTGCACAATGTATCATTTCAGCATTGATATCGCATCAATAATCACAGCAATAATCACATCTCAGGATCTGGAATGTGAAGTTCGGATTATAGTTGATCAGAAACTACAGTTCAGAACATTTTGGGGTCATTGCAAAGTTCAACCTTAATAAAGGGAAAGCTTTTCCTTTGCTCCTGTGAATGTAAGATTTCAAGTAAACATAAAGCATTTGTGTGTAAGAAATGACAGAAGTTCATAGCTTTAACAAAGATTGTATTCATTATAATATTATTTGAATAATATTTCTTTATACAATGAAGACTATAGTGTTATTTATATACATTTGATCATTCAATTTCTCTTTGAGAAAACTGCTCGAATCTCCAGAAAACCGTAAAGCATTGTTTCACTTGTCTTTGTTTTAATACATTTAATTTATCTATGCTTTTAAATTCTATATTAATTTATATTTAATGCAGATGCACCACCCTACAAAATCATCCCAATTCGTCTACAATTATGAAATTATTCCAAATAGAGCTATTCAAATCATCTAGCGAACTTGTATACATATTGCAATATTTACTGTATCACCAACTAACAACTTGTGTTTTTGTTTTAGATGCTGCACTTGTAGGCTTTTTCACGTGTAGCCTTATTTTATTTACAAAAATATCGAAAATAGGGTCACACAGTGTCCCTGTGGTTAGTCACTTCACAGCAAAAAGGTTGTTGACGTAGGTTTCCTCCGGGTGCTCCGGTTTCCCCCACAGTCCAAAGACATGCTGTGAAGGTGAATTGAATAAAGTAAACTTGTAGAGCTGCGCATCGATGGATTACTCTTCAGTGTTTGGACTCCCAGTAGTGAATATTAAAACAAATTGAACTGAACTGAACTGAACTGAACTGAGCTAATCTAAACTGAACTGAACTTAAATTCTCAAAACTGAACTACACTGTTTCATTTGACTATAATCTTCTATGTGAAGCTGATTTGACACAATCTACATTGTAAAAGCGCTATACAAATAAAGATGAATTCAATTTAATTGAATTCTGCTGTGGAGAGCTCTGGAGGGAAAAAGAAAGAAAGAAAGAATGAATGAATGAATGAATGAATGAATGAATGAATGAATGAATGAATGAAATATTGACAGTGATCATATGTCATTATGATGCACACATTGGCTAATCCTGCTTTTAAAGTTATTTCAGATTCCTCATAGTTAGCTGGCAGTCCTTGGATGTTCTGATTTTATCAAAGGTGTTAACCTGGCCTGACAAGTCTAAGCAGAACTGATCTACAGTTTCTCCAGGCCATATCCCACAAGTCTTTATGCGGAGCACCTTATATTTCATACACAGAGCCCACAAGCTCTTTGCTCCTAATTCAATCACTAGAGCTTTGTGCGCTCCGTTATTTTCCAACCCAGTGCCCAGGCAATAGACCTTACTGCATGACATTCACTGACACAATGGAAGATTGATGGAGCACATTTGTTTCTGAAGTATTCATATTCAAAACCATTTCATACAGGTTTAGTAATTAATTAGTCTGGAGTGATGCTCAAGGTCAAAATATAGGGCTCTGTCTCCCACCAGATTCCCTTCTGAACGTGCAATACACACACACACACATACACACTGTACACACCTATGTTTCAGCAACTTATAGCCACACTGGAAAAATGTACCTCTACATATAATTCACTGCAGTTTATATCTTAAAAGGACACTAAATATTAAATATGTTTATTCCTTTTTAAATAAATGATTACTGGCAGATATCTGATTAGAAATATATTTCATGCTATTGCTTGCATAATCCTGTGTTATTCTGTTTAACAGAAAAAAAACATATACAGGGTTTCTGCAGGTTTCACCAAGTTAAATTTAAAACTTTTAAAAAAAGACATTTTTAAAGACCATTATGAGGGGAATTTTAGACATATATAGGGCTAAATGCCAAGGATTTTTTTAATATCCCAGTTTTAATAGATTTTCACTTGCCCTATTAAAATATGATTACAATTTTATACAATAATATTAATAATAAATTTGTTTGAATATATATATATTTTTAATTTTCAATTACGTATGTCTAGCCACGAAGTCATATCCTCAGTATCCCCAGCAGTAAATAAATGGAGAACTTTTAAGCAAATGTTACTAGACATAACTAGACCTTAGACATAACGAAATCAAAACTGCATTTAAAGGATGTAATTTTTAATTATTCTTTTTTGATTCTTGTTTGTTTTGTTTGGTTGTTGATATCTGACGCAGCTTCACTTTAATCGTGTTTAGAATCCGATCGTCATCCTCTGATGTGCAGAGCTGTGTTTATCAGTGTGGTGATGCTGATTTACACACTAACCAGCTTAAACTGAGCAGCTGAGCATTTGTAAAATTTAGCAGTGCCACTTTTCATATGTATAGATGTTGGTTTGAATACATTTTATATGAATAATGGCGGCCGCAATGTCAAGAAATAATTGGTATGCATTCAAGATCCTTGCCATGGTCTCATAATTTGTGATTATAATGTGGAAACAGCTTAAAATACTCTATCATGTCAGTCATACACACAAGAGTCAGTAGTTGCTTGAGACTTGAATGCTGTGTGCGGTGAGCCGGATTTGCTGTACCCCAAGAATGGATCAGTACAGCCACTCATGATCCAGCTTCAGAGAGAGGTGGGGTGAGCAACAGTATAATATAATTCAAGGAAACATTAAGTAAAATGAGGTGCTTTTGACAAGGTAAAAATATTTTTATTTACTACCACTGAGAAATTTACCCAAATTAAGTTATAAACTTTTCCTTAAGACCCTAAAGAATATCATTTTGAGTAAAATGGCCATCGAATAAAACTTTAACAACTGCTTTCTATTTGGAAGCTCTGTTCAGTAAGCTAATAAAATATTTAGACTCATTAGTATTTTGTATTTGATTTTTTAATTATTTGAATAATAAGTGGGATAATGTGCATCCTTCTGATTATTACAAATTAAATCCCTTCAGATTTATCCAAGACCCCTCTGCTTTAGATTCTGATTAACCCATCTGAGTTTATTCTGTAATAACAACTGGCTGCATTTGCATTATTTATTGCATAAAGTTTTCCTAAATGTATTTCAGGTTATATTTCAAAACTACGCTTGTGTAGACAGTAGAAAATAAAGGACCTCTATAACCCCTGTTTAAAAAATCGATGGTACTCGAAATGTCATTATACTTATTCGCTCAAAGCTTCTTGTATACGTTCAATTGTCAAGTTTATGCCCTTATTCATATTTGAATCTGTCTGTAATAACTCATCTTTAGTAACTCTCCTCATCCTATGTCCATAAACACACTTCATAGCATTTTTAATCAAATTCTCGAAGGATGTAATATTTCCCAAATGTTTTCCTCATTCACGCAGCTCACTAATGTCACGCCACTTCTTCGCTCTTCACCATTTCCATTCCTTTTTTACTTTTTGAATGAGTTGTTTTTGCTGATTATCATACATATGAGGCTCTGACTGTAAAACGACTGAAAGGCCTGTGGGTGAAAGGATGAAAGCATTAAACAGATGCCATTCAGCCACAATCCTGGCCAGATAATCACTTTGGCCAAAGAAAACATTGGATTTAGTTGGATGTGTCTCTCTCAGTGCATATAAGCAAATGCCCCATGCCTGCTCTTGTAGTCCTCGGTGTACTTATGCTTTCTGATTGCACATTGCAATCCCAGGGTTCCCAGATGACCACATAACCGCTGTTTTTGCTGTATCACAAATCCAAACCCATGCATATGTAATAGGCTGTCTGCTGGGGAAGTGTGGTTTACTCGCATAGCTATTGCTAGCTGGCTTCAGTTACACTCAACTCTTAAACTTCACTCTGCTCTGGGTCACAGCACCAATTTAATCCCTTGGTTAGACTTGCACAACAAGTGTGAATCAGAATGTGAAATTCACCTTTTCAACTAGCTGGCCTTCACTACACATATGTAGTGTTCAATATTTCTAAAATGATACTGGTTCTTGAATGGTACCTGACAAAATATTCAATATTAAAAAAGGCTATTGATGATATTAAAGAACAAATCATGCATTGAAATAAAAATATTTACATTTAACTATATAATAAATGTTAAAAGTAATTGTATAGTAAGCACACTCTTAAAACAGATGAGTTAAAAACAACTTCTTATTTTTTCTAAAACACTCGTGTCTAGTTATTGAAAACACATTTTGTATTACTTTGAACTTAAACCTCTGTGTTATTCATCTTAACACATGCAGTGTGTTAAATTATTTATCATACCAATGTGTCAAAAAAACACAGTTTGATTTATTCTTTTTTTTACCAGTTAAACAAGATCAATGCATTACAATTACATTTAAAGTAAATTCCCTCTGAACAACTATACTCTGACTCATAAAGACATTTGTGAACAATTTTATATCTTATTTTTTAAAAAGAAAAGTAAACTCTATTTAGCCAGAGGAAAAAAAAAACATACAAAACATAAGCCCTTACCAAGAATGACATGTCTACAAACTGTTCAAAAATCTTCTTCATTGTTGGGGTCTTGTTTGTAATTTTAAAATGTTCAGACTAGAGGAACCACTGATTCAGCTCTGATTATATCATAAAGATTCCTTTTGAAGATTCTGAAGTTCAATCTTAATAAATAAATTCTGAAAACCTATTTTTTTAAATATATCTAATTGGGGGTATTAAAACAACTTTCAAACGGTTTTTAAATACATTTTATAAAGCTATAAAATTGTAATGTTTGGCACATACGGGACATTTTTGGTTAGCTTTTAACGTTCTGACTTTTTTCTTCAACATGAATGCGCTTTTCATTCATTAGATTATAATGAATCAGAACTTGCACATTCATACACTGTCAACAGAAATGTATGGCTCCACACAATTCATTCCTGTTGTCCCAATACAAAATGTTTAACTTTAAACCCTAAAATTTAACACATTTAACAAATCAAAACAAATATAAGTCAATTGAACATGAAACTAAGAAATTAAGTTGTCCCAAAAATCTCATTTATTGTATGGTTTCAGCATTTTAACTAAGTAGTTAAAACATATAGGCAAAGAACATTTATTTTCATGATGGAATGAACACTTCTCATGAAATAAATCTTGTTTGTGATGCACTCATAACCACATGGTTATGGCTGACATGGCTGTCATGATGTCAGCGACACTACCTTAATGCACATTGACTGTCTACAATAAATAATAGTTTGACTGTCTACAATACAATAATAAAAAGAAAAACTCTAAATACATGACACGTACCTAAGCATCCAACTTCTACATCGATGAAAATGTGGTGCCAACTTCATTCCCTAAAGTTTAAGAGTGAATTAAGCTAATTTTTGATTGGTTAATAGTTAAAACATTGTGTTGGGCAAATTATGTTGCTGTTTTTTCACTACTTCCCTCTTACTTTTTTACACACAATGAATTTTTAAAAATACACAAGATGTGTTTAAATAGCCATAACATAAAAGAAGGGTTGTTAATTAAGACATCATAGTTGACTGTACAAAACAGACTAACCCAGCTACAAAAAGTAAGTACTAATAAAATTAGTAATTCAGATTGTTATGGTAGTTATTTCTAAAATGTAATTGAAATTGGTAGAAATTTTTAACTAATTACTAAGAACAGTGATTAGTATTCTTGCTACATATCAGATTAAATTTATTTTGCAGTAATATTTGCCCTCTCTTGCTAATTAGGACACCTTTCCTATTTTATTGCCTGTCCAACACAATCATAATATTTATTTTAAATGAAATGCACAATACATTCACTAAAATATTACATTTTGACAGTTTAGGTTTAAACTTGTTGTCATACCATTAGTCTATCACAACTTTGTTTTCACAGAAGTTATGATGTTATGAAATTACATCATATCATTATGCCTGTAGTTATTGCTGTGTTCAGGATGTTGTTCCATCTCTCAGTTTCCATCTCTGGATCTCTCAAGTACCCAGTGCTGACATATTTAACAACAATTTTAGAGAGAGAGAGAGAGAGAGAGAGAGAGAGAAACATTACCTGATGGACCATTGGTAGTATTTCCAAAAGATGACCATGTCGCAGTTTAGCTAAATTAATTGATGCCTCCTCCTGAAATGACTTGCGATGCGCCTTCGCCATTTGCAATGCTTTAAAACATTGCTTTCCAGCGACAGCCACGCTTCATCCTCAAAATAGTTTGTCTAAAGTGATTTATACAAACTATATTGTATACTATGACCAGCAATACAATCAGCCAGCGCAGTCGCTCCACAGTAAAAAGCAAAATTTTTGTGTCTGCCGGTTTATTTACTAATGGGAGTTACATTTGCATTTTCCCGCATGTCAATTCTGACCAATCAAAAAGCAGTTTAGGAAACATGTTCAATAACATCTAGCCACTGAGTGAAGTGGATTTTGTCTTATAACTGCTTTTTGGTTATTTTCAACTGGTTTGGACAAAAACAAACAGTGTGGTGTGAAAAGGACCCAAAGACGGCAGAAAAATGCTAGTGCGTCATTTGTTGCCCTTTGTCTGGACCAAATCAACCTAACCACAGATGTGAAAGCACCCTAATAAAAAGGCACACTCAAAAATACCTTCACTGTTTGTTCAAACAACTCCTTATTTAAAATAAGCTTCTACAATTAAATTCTTTTGTTTTTTCTATTTTATTAATTTTTTGGACAACTTAATTGTTTTATGTTCAATCTACTTAAATTTGTAAAAACTAATAAGCTAACTTAATACCTTCATGTTGTCCCAACACAAATCAGTTATGTGGAACCCAGCATTTTTACAGTGTACATGCGAAATCTGTGTTCTGATTTTGGTTATATAGCAGTTGAGCAATGGCAGATCTCAATGATAGTTAGAGCATTAAAAGAGAGAGGAGACCCAGGACATATCGAGGGCTCATCTGTGGACTCCCTGCCTGAGCACAGATCCACATAATTACAATATAGCCCTAATTGCATTGTAGAAGCTGGCTGGAAATCCTTCCGCAACACAAAGGAATCAGAGATGTATCAGCCTCATTAGCATAGATATTAGGCTTCCATTATGTTTTTGTAGCAGACGTAGGGCAGCAGTGCTCAAGCCCCATTCTTCCCTGCACACGGCGGATCTGCTTAAACTGCTCTCCTGAGGGAAGACAACCTCCCACCCCTCCAAAAAAAAAGGAACACTGTCTGTTTCACTGGGATTAAGCACATCTCAGAATGTTAATATGACACATTGCAGGCTCTGCCGCTTGGATTAACAGTTAATGGAAGAGAAGTCAACTTCAGAGCTCTGAGCTGGCTGTCATTGTGCTTGGGTTAGCACTGTGTGAAACAGAAACACTTTTTTTTAAATGTGTTTTCAAGTGAAAGTCACTTACTCCATTCCACAGTTTGTAATTTGACTTTTTTCTCATTTTGGCACAAAGATGTGTTCAGTTATCTACCTTATCTCTGCTCAAAGTGAGCATGTCTTCCACTGCTTTACGATTCAGCATTCACCTCTTAATATTCCTGCACCATTTGCTCACTCTCTAATTTTTTTTACTTATATCTGTATTATTTATTTATTTATTTTTTATGCTGGGCTTTTTTACTCTCGCATTTATCTGGGGCACCAATTTTCCCAATCTGGTTACACTTGGACCACCATATCAAAGTGTGAGGCTTACATTTAAAACTAGATGACCTGATGACCTCTAATGCACGTGTGTACTAAATGGTTTTAATTTTTAAAGCAGCACTGGTACTGGTGCCTGAGCCAATAACTTACAAAAACCAGAACCACCATGGATACCATTAAAAAACAAATCTTGGTAACACTTTTAGGTCACAATTCACAGTATTACCAAACCATTAACAAACACTAATAGCTTAATAAACTATTAATTAGCTGTTTAATAGTATTTAGTAAGGTGGAGGTTGAGTTTAGGTTTTGGGTAGGATTAGGGATGCAAAATTACCAAATAACAAACTGACATAAATTTATAATAAAACCTACATTTATAATATAACTCATTTCTCTTGTTCATTCTTTCTTATGTTGGGCTTTTCCCCCCACTCTCAACTGGGTCAGGCACCATTCTAACCACTTTGGCTACATTTGCACCATAATAACTGTGAATAAAAATGTAAAGTTATCTTTACAGCTTGCCTCTATTACACATTTGAAAGATTTATTATTTCTAAAACAAGTCTGGTGCCTAAACATGACCTGAACTGATATGTAAAAAAAGCACAACAAATCTTTTATTGAAATAAACAATATTTAAATGATTTTAATTGTCACAAGTAAATTTAAATATAAAAACCTAACTAGGTACAAAGCATAATGAACTGACATCAATTTATAATAAAACCTGTTTCTCTTGTTCATTCTTTCTTATGTTAGGCCTTCATTCCCACTCTCACCTGGGTCACGGCACCAAGTTAACCTCTCTGGTCACACTTGCACCTTAATAAGTGTGAATCAAAGTGTAAAGTTTACCTTTACAGCTTGCCTCCTTTACACATATAGAGTCTTCAATATTTCTAAGACAATACTGGTGCCTTAACATGACCTGAAATTATACTTAAACACACACACACACACACAGTAAAAAACTTTTATTGGAAAAAAAAAAAAAAAAAAAAAAAAATATATATATATATATATATATATATATATATATATATATATATATATATATATTTAAAAGGCACCAATTTTGACCATTTTTCAAGATTTATTATAAATCTTTTGTGTCTAAAGAATGTCTGTAAAATGTCAGCTAAGAGTGTTTGTTATACCTTTTTAAATATGGGAAATGTGTTTTAACATTGTAGCTGTTTTTGTTGCCTTTGCCTTTAATCCTAAAGAGCTGGTTCTCTACGCTCACCATTCCCACGTGCATGTCACAGCCATAGCCTTCACAAAGACAAACAGCTATGTGACAGAAGACAAGAATACAGCAGATCTCCCTTACTACAGTAAAAGTTTCCTAATGGTTATTTGATATATTTGTTGTGGGGTTAATTCGAGGCTTTCTAATGTGATGAGTCAAACACAATGTCGTTATAAAGTTCTGCACACACACAAACACACGTTAGCTTTGCACTGTTTTTGCACGGCAAGCGTGACAGAAAACACATTAATGTCCACTGCTGTATGGATATAAACCAAATTTAATGTCCACAAAGCAAGTTTGAAGCATCTTTTTTCATAATTGTATTGACACTCTGCGGTTGTGGTGATGAATTACTCAGCGATTTTACTGTCCTTATTACAAACATATAAAACATGTTTTAAAAATGTAAACTTTAACATGTAAAACTTATTATTGATCACATTTGATGATGATTGAAAGAGCTGAACTGATCTTTTAATCCCAGTTGTTTTGCGCATATCCTGTCTTGTGAATATGATTATAAGGTTTACCATGGAGACATGTTAATATGCGGCTGTCAATTAATTCGGTGGGTGGGGAAACAGCACTCCCACATCACATTTAGGTTGGCCTCAAAACAGGAGGGATTTGGACCCTATTTTAAGGAAATAATAAAAAAAGAGACCTATTGGGCTCTATTTTGAGAACCAGGCGCAGGGTGCAAAAGCATTAAGGGTGTGTCCGAATACACTTTTGCCATTTTAAGGACGGATATGCTTTGTGACGTGATGCATGGTCCAAAAGGGTTGAGCTTATTCTCTTAATAAATTATAGGTGTGTTTTGAAAATGAACCAATCAGAGTCTCATCTCCCATTCCCTTTAAGAGTCAGTTGCGTCGCACCATGGCACATTTGCTATCTACATGACAGACTTTGTAAGTGGAAAAACTGAATGCTACACTAGAGAGAAAACAGTTAAACAGACCATCTGCAGCGTAAGAATGAAAGTTGAGCCTCCTCGTTCTTCACTTTTGATTTCACTCTCGTAGATAAGGAAACGTGTTGTACGCAGACATCTATTAGGCTATACAATTTTCATTTTATTAACCGCAAATATTTGTTTCAAAACTATTTCTAAATTCAGTTCTAATTTCTGGCAAACGAATAAATAAACAATAATAACGAACGAAGTGTGTCCAAAAAACTTGAGTTATATCTAAGTACACATGCTATGGCCCATATGCTCTTAAACCTGACAGGTGGACAAATCCAAGCTTGTTTTTAATAGAAAAAATATAATTATGCATATAATAAATAATACTACTAGTAATAATAAAGTTATACGAAAGCAAATTGTCATTAATAAACTGAAAAAAAAAACCAAGATAAAGAAGGCATAAAAGTAGGGTTTTTATATTTATGTTGGCTAGCAAATAATAACTTTTGTCAATTTTTAATCCTTTAATTCTTTTTTATTTGTAAACATATTTGCGTATTGCTGTACATCCTGTGTGTATTAAGCAATGTTTAAGCGAGGCGCACAACTAGTGCACTCTGCGCTGGACTTTAGACCATCTTTGATCTAGTCTATTGTGCAGTGTATTATAGTTCCTCAAAATAGCAACGCACCAGCAATGCAATTTAACATGCCTCATTTTTTACACCAGAACGCCTATAGTCACACATATGAGTGCAAATGCATTTGTTATTTAAACAGCGTGGTACAAAACATCAAAACGACTCTTGCGCCAAGCTTAAACTAGCAAACAACAATTGCGTCCTGCTTTACGCCAAATTGTGGCGGGTGTATGATAGGGCCCATTGACTTTATATAATTTTAACATTACTGGGGACACACTATACCTACAAACAGTTCTGTCAAAACAGCTTACAAAAGATGATTTTCATCATAGGTGCCCTTTAAATTATATTAAATGTTGAAAGTAAATGTAAATATAAACATATAACTAAGCACAAAACATAATGAACTGACAAAAAATTATAATTAAACCTAAGCCTGCTAGTAAATCTTCAAAAATGTATGTACTAAAAACAGCAAAGTAGTGTTCTTGCTCCAAACCAGCTTAATATTACCGCACCATTTGCTCACTCTGATTCTCTTTTTCACTCTCTTTTATGTGGGGCTTTTTTCTTCTCCTTTAAGTTCTTCTGTCCCTTTCAGGCACTCCTCTGCTTCTTCCTTCCATCTCTGATGATTATCCACCTCCACTTGTCATTGCTATACTCAAAGCCACGTTAGATCCGCAAGGCAGTAAATGGATCTCTTCTCTCTCCCTCTAAAAACGAGAGTGCTTCAGAAAGACTTTTATGTTTACAGGTACATCTCAGCCCTCTCTCTGAGTCTCCACTTGTGTTTGGGCAGATAGATGTGCTCATGGAACTTATAAATATGCATGAACTGGAATATTAATATTATTATGCTGGCAGTGATTGGCAGTCACAAGGACCCTTCATCTGTCAGTGGGGGTTGAAATTAGCAGCTACCGATTAACCGTTCATCCCTAATGACGGCTTGTGATTTTTGTGTCATCAACAGAACACTTGACAGATCATGGTTTTAATAATGGAATAAGAACTGCATTGTGGCATTGATCCCATTGTCAATGCGGGTCACATAAATGTTGGTTCTAGTGGTGTTTTCATGCTGTTCAGTGATATGGAATTATTAAAGTCAAGAGAGAGACGCATTATCAGTGTGCATTATAGTCTGCTGAGCCAATACAGGACCTCATGCAAAATAAATTGGCAGCTTAGCTGGCTTTTGATTATGTAAATCCAAAAGATTTTTAAATTCATGTTTTCAAAAGTCGAGGTTATATTTGCAAAAAGTCAAAGGTGATAGTGAGACTACAGTATAATGTGTAGCCTATTATTTTCCTGGTTAAAATTTTTACTTACAATTTATCACTGTCAGCTCTGTCAACAACTGCATTCTTAAGATTGTTAGTGTGGTTTTACTTGTAGTCAGAGACTTGCATGTGTCACCGTATTATACATTTTTACTAAATGTATGTTTAAATAAGTTAAAAACTATTCGATTAATAAATGTTGGAGTTTTATCTATCAATTGAACAGCAAGTTCCAAAAGTCAATGTGTTGAGTTTTGATATATTCTGTTGCTCATGTATATTCTCTTTGGTTATACACTCACCGGCCACTTTATTAGATACACCTGTCGAACTGCTTGTTAACACAGATTTCTAATCAGCCAATTACATGGCAGCGACTCAATGATCTAGGTATGTAGACATGGTCAAGACGATCTGCTGCAGTTCAAACCAAGCAAAGAAAGTTGTTGCATGGTTGTTGGTGCCAGACAGGCTGGTTTGAGTATATCAAAAACTGCTCATCGACTTGGATTTTCACGCACAGTCATCTCTAGGGTTTACAGAGAATGGTCAGAAAAAAAGAAAATATCCAGTGAGCGGCAGTTCTGTGGGCGCAAATGCCTTGTTGATGCCAGAGGTCAGGGGAGAATGGCCAGGCTTGTTTGAGCTGATAGAAAGGCAACAATACCTCAAATAAACATTCGTTACAATTGGGGTGTGCAGAAGAACATCTCTAAAAGCACAAAACATCGAAACTTGAGGCGGATGGGCTATAGCAGCCGAAGACCAAACTGGGTGCCACTTCTGTCAGCTAAGAACAGGAAACTAAGGCTATAGTTCGTACAGGTTCACCAAAATTGGACAATAAAAGAGTAGAAAAACTTTGCCTGGTCTGATGAGTTTCGATTTCTGCTGCAACATTCGAATGGTAGGGTCAGAATTTGGCATCAACAACATGAAAGCATGGATCCATCCTGCCTTGTATCAATGGTTCGGGCTGGTGGTGTTGGTGTAATGGTGTGAGCATCATGTTAATGACACAGCCTACCTGAGCATCTCTTTATTATCACAGTATTCCCATCTTCTGATGGCTACTTCCAACAGGATAACTTGCCATATCATAAAGCATGAATCTCAGACTGGTTTCTTGAACATGACAACGAGTTCACTGTACTCAAATGGCCAAATCTCAATCCAATAGAGCACCTTTGGGATGTGGTGGAACGGGAGATTCACATCATGGATGTGCAGCTGACAAATCTGCAGCAACTGTCATTACTATCATTTCAATATAGACCAAAATCTCCAGAACCAAAAATTCCAGAACCTTGTTTAATCAATGCCACAAAGGATTAAGGCAGCTCTAAAGGTGAAGGGGGTCCAACTTGGTACTAGTAAGGTGTACCTAAAAGTGTATGACTTGATAGAGAATCCTAAAACATGCTTCTCCACTACATAACACTACTGTTAGTTTAAGGTCTAAATGACAGCTTGTCATGTCACAAATGTTTGTTCATATTATTTCAATATGAAATATTTGTGAAAACCAACAGTAAACCTGATGGTGTGTATATTGGTTTAAAATATGGTGATTTAATGTTCTAATCATGTGCATGTGTTTGTATTTTTATATACAAGCTTATTAGTAAGCACCATATTATGCAAGCAGTTAAACATACAGTAGATATTACCTGAAAGGAGAAGGTAAG
The DNA here is from genome assembly GCF_052040795.2 of Danio rerio. Classification (NCBI taxonomy): domain Eukaryota; kingdom Metazoa; phylum Chordata; class Actinopteri; order Cypriniformes; family Danionidae; genus Danio; species Danio rerio. The sequence goes on along the minus strand of NC_141029.1, from coordinate 22,004,419 downwards.
AGAAATCAGCACTTATTCAAGGATGTGCATTTATTGCATTACAGTTTATCTCTCAATCAAATGCATGTGAAATCTGGATTTGTTACTATAGCAACCGCCCCCTCCTTGCACCCCGTCTTGTGATGGGCTTGCTGCTGTGCATCAGTAATCAACATTCAATTGTGTAGTTTCCCATAAATATATGTAGACACCTCGATGAAGACACCTCTATGTAGGCACTTCTTGTTTGCTGTTTGCTGTACAGCTGGGTTTTTATTTTCAAGTAGGTCTGCGTTACATTTGATGTTCCCAAAACAGGTTGTGCTGAAATGTGTCAGTCAAACTGTAGCTCTTTACAGTCACTGGTTTGCTTCAGAAGGAAGCTGAAAGTGCTCAACATCTGTTTAGATTTGGGAAAAATTAAATTCACCTTCTTCCACATGACCTCGCCGTGACTGAGAAAGCAAGATTAATTGCCTTTGCAATAAATCTCAACTTCTGGCAGTGTCAACAATTTATTGTGGCATTTTCTATGGTGTACAAGCCATCAATTTGATGTTCACAGAACAGTCTGTGCTCAAATTTGTCATTCATTGTTGAGATCAGACCGAAATAATCCGGAACTAGTTTTAAATGCATTTAAGCTGATGTCTACAGTCATTACTTTGCTTCAGAAGTAAGTTCAGAGCAGAAGGTGCTACAGTGTAGCACACAATTTGGTACATTTTTTGGCACCACTCTGTTCTTATTATAAGATACTTAAAAAACAAGTTTAATAAGCATAATGTGTTCATATTGTATTAAACAATACTATTGATGCTATTGAGGTGGCCTAAAGGGTAAATTTAGAAACACCTTATGGGGTGTATTTAGTGAAAAAGGTTAATTATATATGTAAATTCAGACATAAATTACATATTTAATTACATGCGGCAAATTTAAATAATGTAAGTACGATGTAAAGGCAGGTAAGGGTATTATACCAACTGATTCATTTAAGGCCATTTAAAGGCACAGTAATTTTTGCAACTAGAAGTGCATATGTATAACACACAAAGGTGTATACTGATAACGGCGTACCCTCAGCTTTATGCCAATCACCACCCACAGACCCATAGCTAAACATCTGATGCATATGGCACATTTTTTGGAAACACTTTAACAGATCTTCTGTCGTCCTGGTTTAAATATATTTCCGGGAGTCCAGTTGGCAGTAATCTTAATCTGTCCACCGGCAAACAAGTCTGATCAGATAAAAAAGCTGCAATTTTTATGTTGATGACAGTGCTCATTAATAAATATCATTCTGAGATGGTGTGTATGGGTGTTTCTCAGTATTGGGTTGCAGCTGGAAGGGCATTCGTTGTGTAAAACATATGCTGCATAAGTTGGTGGTTCATTTCGCTGTGGCGACCCCTGATGAATAAAGGGACTAAGTCGAAGGAATATGAATGAATGAATTCTGAGACGTCCATGAATCATGAATTGCTGATGAGAGACGATCGGGATTCAACACAAAGCCGATGGAAATCAACAGTGTAGGATGTCATTAGCGTGGCGACACAGGACATAGTCCATCAATAGTAAAAAAGCATATTTCTCTGGATTTGAACTTTCTTTAAAACATTTTAGCTAAATAAAGTTCTTGTGACTTTTGTATATTTTAATAAAAAAAAAATCAGACATATTGTGCCTTAGATATACAGTAAAGAGGGACCAAAATTGCTTCTTCCATCATCCAACATCACTTTGAGCCAGATTTCTGTTTGCACTGGTTTAGTATTTAATAAATGCTCTTGTTGAACCAGCAATAGCATTTTAAATGCTCACAGTCATAGTGTTTTCATAGTAGATCTTTTTCTAGTGCTCTCAGCATGGTCTCTTTAAAATCTCCAGCACATTCCAAAACTGGACGTCACTGCAGTAAATGTCTTAAAAAGTAAGTGTTTTGTCTTTCTGATGGAAATGTCGCATTATCTTTGAAGATTGTGTCATCAATAAATAAACATAAGAAAAGCATCTTTATCTCGGCAGCACAGCATGTTGGTAATTAACTGGGGCTAACAAATTGGACACACGCAGAAGGAGGGAACGCGGCTCGCTGTCTTCTTTGAAAATCCTGAATGCACTCTAAACATTTTCTCTGTTTGCGTTTTTTGCTGCCAGCCTCCCGCTCTGCACCTCCTCGCCCTCCATCTGAGAGCCGTCACAAGCTGCCTGTAATCAAGCTCTGAGCTGTTAAAAATGTGCTGCTTGATTTGCTTTGTTTTTTATTTGTTATTTTCTCTCTCTCTTCTTCATATGTTGACTTTCCTAACTTGATTTACACTAGAAAAGAAACGGCTTGTAGCTTTGTCGAAAACAAACATCTTAATTTAACTGTTTAACCGTAGCTGGTCCAGACAGAGAGTGTTCTGTCAGAAAGAAATTTTATGCTTTCTTTTAAGTAGAAGACCCTCGGAAAGGATTGGGATAACCCTAAGAGCAAGCGAATGATGGAAAACCCACGCAAGGGTATTCATAACTAATGGCTAATATGAGTAGGGCGATAATCTTATCTGCTGCTACTCTTGGGAGCTAATGAAAGAATAGCTGTTTCTGTAGGACAGAGAGTAGAGAGACCAATGGACCTCATTTCCGTCTTGTCAAAGGCTCCATGCTCTGCTCATTTTCTTTATTAGAAAATTGAATGGGGGACGAGAGAGCGAAACATCAGTCCACTTGTGCATCATGCTGAAAGGAAAGCATTGACCAGGAGCGAGCTTGAAACAGAAGGCAAATGTTTCCAATCATGATTGCTGGATTGCTTTTCTGTTGCCCAGGAGACGAGTGTGAGCTGCCGTGCATAACTTTTCTCTGATTTCAAAGCCTCTCTGAATAACCTTATGTAAATCCAAGCAATGTTTGTATGATTGTATTTAATTGTACGCCAGTGCAGGAGTCAGACAACAGTATTAGGTGATTTTGAAAATGCCAGCATGTTTGTAAACATCATTTTCTGAGTAGCTTGTGACGCTGAATGCACCTGTGATTGGTGATGTGAGCACTCACTACCAAGTGAGTCTTATAATGGAGTCAAACAAAGCAAATGCTGTGAAAGGCCCTGTAAAATCAGTTGAAAAGCAGTTTTCTCTCTTTTTTTTATTTTATCTTAAGGAAGTTTGCTTGTGGGAACCTAAATTGAAAAATTGCCATTTTGTGAGAATAATTTTTTTTATTTTTTAGTGGGAAAAAAAAAAAACATTAGGAAATTAAATGGTAGACAAGGCTGTCTTTGTAATGGTGTACTTAAGTACAAATCTAAAATATACATCTTTGTACCTTTTACCTAAAAAATGACACACACACACACACACATATATATATATATATATATATATATATATATATATATATATATATATATATATATATATATATTAGGGGTGTAACGGTTCACAAAAATCATGATTCGGTTTGATACGATACAGTGGTGTCATGGTTCAGTACGTTTTCAATGCAGCAAAAAAGAAAAAAGCCAGAGGATTTATCTGATTAATTTTTTTAATGTATTACAACTAACATCATAAAAGTATGATCCTGTTTTTTTTTTGTTTTGTTTTTTTTTAGTTTCAAACAGTGATAGAGCTATTTGTCTGGGGTTTCTGGGGTTTTTCAAATAAAAGAAATCCTTCTTTATACTCAAACCCTAAAAGCTGCTTTTAAAAAAATAAATATGATATTGTAGTAGTTAAACAAATAAAAAGAAAATAACTATTTAGTTTTTATATGAAACTCATTTTTAATAAATTTTTAAGTATTTATTTTCAGAAAGATGAGTGTCCACCTTTTCTTCAGACAGCACAGATCTGCTTGATTTGATCACCTGCTTGATTGTATCACCTGCCATTTCAGTGGATCTGAAAGCAGGAATTGTCTGACTGAAATGGGCTTATGAAGGAATAATGTAACAGGGCTCTATTACATTTAACATTTTCTTAAAACCTGACATTTTCACTACAGAATAAGATCTCTCAGAGGTTTTTTTTCCACCACTCTCTTGGTAGTGGTGATCATGCATGACGTATCTGAAGAGCGGTGGAGGCGTGTGCGTGCAATGTACCTGAGCGGCGGGGATGAGTTGTGCCTGGGAGGGATGCGGTGGAGAGGGGTATGCGACGTATCTAAGGACCGGGGGGAGACGCGCGATTTCCAGAAGATTATCATTCGTTTGCAGGCATCCAGGCGTCTCCCGAAGCTTCCGGGAGAATTGGGATGTCTGGGATTACATTAACGTTACTAGCCATTTAGCGAGCTAGTGCAGCGCGTACCTGGAGTAGTGTTTGGTGGTTGGCTCTTTTGTGTCGGGGGCCAAGGTTGCTGGGGCAACAGGGGTGGAGCCAGCACGAGTAGCCAGGCTGACACAGAAGCTAGCAAGATTGCTAATGAGTGCATGCTTGAATAAAGTGATATTCTGAGTTCAAAAGCGATGGTCTACTGTTTAACATGACAGCGGGGAAGGCAGCATGTTGTCTGACACGTCATTTGGGATGCCATGTTGAGCGTTGTTGCACTGAAAACATTATATTTTGTACTTATTCCCTTTTATCTTTTCAGATTTAGATTTATTTATTTATTTATTTATTTAACCTGTTTAGTTATTTTGCTCACAATTAAGCATTAGTTAAGAACAAAAGTGCTAATAATCAAAGATTAACTTAACATTTTATGGTCATGAATTATGCAGTAATTAAGCGTAATTAAATCTAGTAAATCATGATTAACCTGTTCACAATTATGCATAAGTTAAGCATGAGCAAATACATTTATACTGATTATCTTAACATATAGTAAAAGTGTTATAGCCATTTTTTACAGTTTGATGAAGTTTGATTTATAATATTAAAATTAGACTAACTGAACAAAAAGCTTGTAATTATTTTTAATTACCATATAAATAACACTAAAATACTGTAATAAGCTCTTAGTATTTATATGTCCGCTATGGCACTTAAGTGATTCAATAAATGTCCCTCAATAAGTGCCATGATGTCACATGATGTTAAATCAGCTTTATTACTTCTGTATTAATGATATTTTAGCCTAATTAGCTAATTCTAGTCAATTAGTTATCATATCACTACAACAAGTAGTTTACCGTCAATTAATGCTTAACTAATGCATTATTTTTGACCCTTAAAACAAAGTGTTACCATTTTTGTTAGTTTTTTTTTTTTTTTTGAAAAATGAATTTTCAATTTTGATATGTGAGCACATACACTGTAAAAATATATCTTTTTAATTATAGATTCTGTATTTTGTGTTTTTTTTTCTGTTTATTTATGGTTCTAAATCACATTATTGTTCCTTGATCTTTGCTCTGTCAAATTTTGATGTTGATAATTTAAATCTGCTGTTTAACAAAGTTACTTTTATTCACATTATAGCAGTTTTTGAAACAAGAAGTACTGTCAGTTTATTGCCAGGTTTTTGTATAATAATCTATAACTATATAATAATATAAATAATAATAAAACTCAAATCCAGACAGTGCATCACTTCAAACTGTATTAATGTCAAAAAAGTCACTTCAAATTTCAAAATCAAAAGTTGTTGGAAGATCATAGCCCCATAATGCAATTTAAAAACATTATTATTATTATTTTTAATAATAATAATAATAAGAAGAAGAAGAAGAAGAAGAAGAAGAAGAAGAAGAAGAACATGAATCCCCAACTATGGAAAACTATTAATTTACAGCCAAATGACTTTGATTATAGATTAACTAAAAGCCACAATAATTGTAGTTTTCACTGGGTTTTTAAACCCTGACATGTCTTTTTTTTTGTCTTTTTGTTCTGTTTAAACTGGAAAAATCCTAAAGAAACGAAGAAATTCGTTGTGTGGCAATCCAATCCATTGGTGGTTCTGCTTTAGAGGATTGAAGAGTCGATTAGCTGCTAGCTCTGAAGGGTTTCTGTAGAGATTCCCTATGGAATGACTGCCAGCGCTTTTTAGAGGATCTTCAGTGTGCACCCAACCAGTCATATTTGACAGCACACAAGACACCATTGTGCATTTACAGTAAAAAATGACTGTTAGCTTTGACAAAGGCGATTTAATGTGCATTTGTGTACATCAGAATTTAATTTAAACTTATTTCAGATTTTAAATATTGTCTTTATATGTATCCTGACCAGTGCAGTTGTGTAGGTTTGGTCCCACTTTATAATAAGTGGTCTTAATTAACATGTAATTATACTGGAATTATTCATTTGTTTCTATGTTTTTAATGTGTAAATGCATGTTTTTACATTGTACTTATGCTTGAGTCCCTATCTGCATGTAATTAAATCAGTAATTCATTTCTGTAATTAAATTAATAATTACACTGTTGAACATTAACATTGTTACACATTAACCTACCTATACCGCCAAACTTTGCCTTAAACTTATCCAAATTTAGGTCCAGACAGAATCTGCGGACATTTTTTGCTACTTCTGCAGAGAATTTTGTAAAAAAAATCTGAAAAATTTTGTGGAATGTTTTTGGGAGTATTGTAACTAAAAACTTAATTTACTCATTCATTCATTTTCTTGTCGGCTTAGTCCCTTTATTTATCCGGGGTCGCCACAGCGGAATGAACCACCAACTTATCCAGCAGGTTTTTACGCAGTGGATGCCCTTCCAGCCGCAACCCATCTCTGGGAAACATTCACACTCACACTCATACACTACGGACAATTTAGCCTACCCAATTCACCTGTACCACATGTCTTTGGACTGTGGGGGAAACCGGACCACCCAGAGGAAACCCACGCGAAGGCAGGGAGAACATGCAAACTCCAAACAGAAACGCCAACTGAGCCGAGGTTCGAACCAGCGACCCAGCGACCTTCTTGCTGTGAGGCGACAGCACTACCTACTGCGCCACTGCCTCGCCAACTTATTATACTGTATGACATAAAAAATTACCTTTTTAAAGGGCCATGAAACCCCCTCGTTTCAGCAGGGTGTTTTCACACCTCTACTTTGGAAAAAGTCAGAAAAGTGGGCGTGTCCAGCTCTGTTTAGGGGGGAGTGTCGGAGGAACTAAAGTGGGATGGTGTGGGAGTGTCTATTTGTGCACGCGCGAGTTTCAGAGTCAAAATACACACCCACACAGACAGGAGTAAGTGATGGTGTTTAACCTACATGGACATCTGTAGTCGAATTATTTGCCAAATTATTAAATGTTGGACTTTAACTGCAGTTTGGCTCTTTCATTCAGGGAATTCATTCATGCCTCTCGCGACAAACGAGATATTTGATTCGAGGAACTGATCTAAGCGTGTATTTTTCATGCAATGTTTGATACCGCACGGCGAATGAGAGAAAAAAAAACCTCCGCATTTCCCAGAAACTTAGATGCATACGGCAGGTAGTGTCAGAAAGCCGCGCGTGTTATTCCGGTCACTAAATGCTAACATTTCTGCACTCAGTGCAATAGTTAACTTAATTCGATACGAACAAACTGAATAAACAAAGAGCACTGGTCGCTCACTTACCAAATCTGTAGAGACAGGACAATCACCAGCAACTAGAGCCGCGTCTATATGGAGAGAATACTACAAACGAATCCGGATTTCAGCGTTTGCAGATGAGAACAGCTCTCAGGTAAACAATAATCCCCCTTAGACACGTAAGTTATTGTTGTCGAGCGTCGCGTACACTGTAATCCACACGTGATCCAGATAAGCTCTCACAGAGAGAAAATGAAAACGAAACTTAACGGCAGCAGACTATAAAAGCAACACTTAACGCTTGTTTTGCCAACACAACGTGGCGGTCTTGTGGTGTAAGCGCGGTGACACAAATGAATATTAATGAAGTTGCACAGTAGAGCGCGCTGATTGGTTTGAACCAAGCCTTACTCATGCATTAATGCATCACACTGTAAGACGTAATAAGACACACTCTGGCACAGACGTCCAGTCTGCACGCTGGAATACACGCTATTATGTCATGACCGTGACGCAGCTTCAAAAATTCGTTTCAAACAGGTAGTACGAATTTGCTTGAAATAACGCAAACACAACCAATTTACACTTTTTAGTGAAATATAGGTGTCCTAATAGTGTTTTTAGCAGTGTGGGACACATATACGACTGTCAACAGCTCAAAAAATGTGTTTTGGTGTTTCGTGACCCTTTAACTTTTATTGAATGTTTACAATGCAAATCCGATTTGATCCCTTTTTTGATGGTAAACAAAGCAATTATTTTTATATAATACATCTATTAAATGACAGAAAATATCATAGCTGAATATTTTGCATCATTACTCCAGCCTTCAGTGTGACAATATTTTAGACATTTTTCTCATATAATAAATTAGCACCAGATAACCACCTATTAACATTTGTTTTTAATTTATACACTGCTTTTTACGTACATTTGAAGTGTGATAAGGATAATTTTTATTATTTATTTTTTATTGTAAAATTGTAATATTTATTTATTTACTTATTTATTTTTATTTATTTTTTTGGAAATGCATTTCCTAACCCAAAACAGTAGCATAGCCTGTACTTACTACACATATATCCAATATATCATATAAAAAGAGAGAAAGAGAGAAAATGTTTAAAATGTTCACCAAAAAAAATGCTTCTGTCATTAATTTTTACCTTTTATCTTAAAAAAAACATATAATGTATTATATAAACTTATATTTGATTGTAACTTTAACTTAATTTGATTTTAATGGAATAATGTGCACCTTTTGTAAAGCTCCTATGTAACAATTAATATTGTAAAAAGCCCTTTACTAATAAACTTAAATTGAATGATATTGAATTGAACAAAACCCATTCAAAATTAAGTCTTTTTTTTTTTTGGAACACAGGACAAAAATTATATAAATTTGAGAGATTTTTTTCTCTACATTGAGAGTTTATTCACTTTCATGCTCAACATTTTTTGCAGCAGTTAACTTTTAAGGTTTACTTTAGTAGCAGATAAATGTTTTTGGGTAGATCAGTGAAGCCAAAATCAAATCATATTTTTCATATAAAGCAATCAATGTGAACAAACATTCAATGGAGAGACAAATCTCTTAAATTGATTATCATTTGTGTTCTGAGAACCAGTTTGGAAATAAAAATAAAAATGGATAAAAATAGATTAATGAGAAAGCTTTCAAACATTGTTAACATGTTAAAAAGTAACTTTGAACCAGATTTTACTTTTATTTTGAGGTGAACTGTAACCAATTTATATACCAGCGATTAACTGATCTGGTGCGACAACCATCGACAGCTGAAGGGGTGCAGACAATTTTATTCTTGTCAGTATTGTTTGAGTCTTCTGTTTTTAAAGCTGAACTGTTGGGAGATATTAATTATGACAGCCCTGCAGGAGTGAACACAACTCATTTTGCTGTGTGACATTTTAATTTAAAAGGCTTCCGGCCTGATAGCAGATACAGTGACAACAGAATGTCAGCAGGTGGCGATATTAGGCAGACTCCTCAAGCGCAACTGTCACATCTCATACAGATATGATGAATTGTTTGTCAGAGTTTTCAACACTAGTTCTTGGAGGGAAGGGATGTTTATATTAGACTGTTAAATGGTAAATTCACCCTAAAATGAAATTCTGTTATTTTTACCTTGGCATCATTTCAGGTCCAATATACTTTGATCTCAAATTACTCAAAGTACTCATCTTTTGAACTCAAACGAAACATTTCATTAAAAGAGGAGAGATTTCTGTTTAAGATTTCTAAAAGTTTGTTAACCCAAATCATTCAGAATGAGATACAAAAACAAAATACATGAATAGTTTAATCAAATCTTCTGAAGAAAAATGTAATAGCTTTACACGATGAATAAATTTATCTTAGGTTTTTATGCACATAAACTATTGTTCAGCCAAGAATGTTTACAAAATACAAAATTGGTGATTTTTTTTTTGGCATGCTTGCTTGATAAGTGAGAACCAATGAAGCTCATTCTTGCAAGAACCAATGAGGTTCGCACTTATGTTCAAAGCAGTTCACCAATCATTTAATTTGCTTAGTTTCTATTTTAGAGGTCGCCACAGAGGAATGAACCACCAAATATTCCAGCATATATACCTACCGGCCGCAACCCAGTACTGGGAAACACCCTTACACACTCATTCACTCACACTCATATACTAAGGCATTTTTTATTTAATTCAAGTGACCTATATCGCATGTTTTTGGACTTGAACCAGCAACCTTCTTGCTGTAAGGTGACAATGCTAACTACTGAGAAACTGTGCCGTCCAGTTTACCAATCGATGTATAAACAAAGGCTGAAATTAAAGATTTAGGTTTTAAACAATAAAAATATGAAAAAAATTATAGCACATTAAAATAGCAAAATACGTGAAAAGTTTTGATTGTTTATTTCAATCTTACTTATGTTATGTTCAATCCACTAAAAGGTGACGCGGTGGTGCAGTAGGTAGTGCTGTCACCTCACAACAAGAAGGTCACTGGTTGGAGCCTTGCCTGGGTCAGTTGTCGTTTCTGTGTGGAGTTTGCATGTTCTCCCCGTGTTCACGTGGGATTCCTCCTGGTGCTCCGGTTTCCCTCACAAGTTCAAAGACAGGTAAATTGGGTCGACTAAATTGTTCGTAGTGTATGAGTGTGAATGAGTGTGTATGTGTGTTTTCTAGAAATGAGATGCAGCTGAAAGGGCATCTGCTGCATAAAATATATGCTGGATAAGTTGGCGGTTCATTCCGCTGTGGCAACCCCAGATTAATTAAGGGACTAAGCTGAAAAGAAAATGAATGAATGAATCTAATAAAATGCATGGGGTTGCATTAGGAAAACATGCTGACAGCAATTGTTAAGAAGTGTTTTTAAAAAGAGAAATAAAGAAAAAGAGTATAACCTCATAAACATTTTGAAACTTCATAGTCTTCAGTGAAGAGTTTGAAGTCTCGGATATTAGATTTAAAATATCTTTGTTTGTGTTTTGAAAAAAAATATTATAGTTTAGAAAGTCATAAGAAGCTAAATCAAATTTAATCTTGACGTAAACTAACTCTTAGGAAAACTACATATGTGACACTGAAAAGGGTAAAAAAAAACCCACAACATTAAATTGGTTTGATCTGACATTGTAGAATTGAGAAGCTTTGCTGCAGGGATTGAGTTTTGGGCCTGTTGGTTTGAAGCGTGAGAGTGTTCATGCCGCTGTTGTTCAGGAGAAAGTCCAGCTTTAGGGATGAATCAGGGGACTTTGCTGGAAGTGCAGAAATGCGTGATGGGATTACTGGAGCCAAAGTGTCAGTGGAAAATTGGATTTTTAGCAAAGAGCCATTAAAGCAGAAAAAATGAATGTGAAGTCTCACAGATGCTCATTAATTTGAGGTATTAAAAGATGCAAAAGAAACAATCATATGAAGTCCTTACCAATTTAGTTTTTTTGTGATGAAAGGTGGTGTGTGTGTATGTGTGTGCGGGTGAGCGTGTGTTTTGAGGGAAATAGAAGGAGTGATACAGCGGCATATGTTTCATGTGTTTGAAAGTGTGCCTGAACCATTTGCATGTTCTCATGCCAAATAGCAGGGATGCACATGTAGGACATCTGCTCTCTTTACTTGTAAGTGCTTCTCGGTTGGACATATCTAATGATCTACATTTGTGAGTGTGTGAATGTGTGTCTGCTGCCTTTATTGTGTCTTCCTGAGCTCTTCTGGCGAAGATAAATCCAGTCATGGTGGGAAATAGCAGGCATTGCTGATGGTGGTCACACCTGACGCACCTGCAGTAATCCAATATGTATGCCAAAAAATCCTGCAGCCCTGCTGTCATAAGAATGCTTCTGACATCTTATTTCTGCCACATCTAACACCAACATAACTATTAAGCCTTCAGCAACAGGAAATATCTGTCCTGCTTTTTTTTTTTTCTATTCAGATCAGGATTTAAACAAAGGATTACCACAAGAGTGGGTCCAAAGAAATTAAGCACACTATACACAATATTGAAATGGACCAAGATACATGGGAGGCAGCTCTGGACAGGGTTCATTCCTCATCTATATTCGCACGTCACTGATCCATTCAGTGTAAAGTGGTTCACAGAGTACACTGCATGGTCGAAATGTAGCCTTGCACGGATCGAAGAGCCCTCAGCCACCCTCACACGTACGGTGGCTAAAAGACGTTTTGTATTTTGTAAAACTAGAAAAGATTAGATACTGCCTTCGAAGACCTAACAGAACATTTGTCAAAATTTGGAATGCCCTTTCAAAACTCTCCAGCTGGATCTAGACTGATTCCCCCAGCCCTTGACAATAATAATACATCAGTTTGTAATCTTTTAGTACTTGAAATGTAACATTGAGATTATTGTATAAATGTAGACATCTGCCTCGCATTATTTGTATAATTTAGTTTTATTTAATAATTATCTTCTTTTTTTATTTTAATGTATTTATTTATTTATTTACTTTTTAATTTCTTTTTATTATTATTTTTTTGTAGTTATATATTTTTTGATATTATTATTTCTGTATTTCTGTAGCTGTTTGCTAAAATAAATCATAAACAAAAACTATACTACTATAACTATACTCTATAAAAAAGAATTTGTAGAATAACAAGGAACAATCCAACAAACTAACAAACCAGGCTATATCACCGTGTATTATGGTTATGTAATAGGCATATATATATATATATATATATATATATATATATATATATATATATATATATATATATATATATATATATATATATATACATATATATACACACTGCATATACAGTTGGAGTCAGAATTATAAGCTTATTTAACAGTACACAACAAATGTGTTGTTTATTGTTCTAATGTTTCCTCTTATTTTCCTCCTCCTTTAGTGAGTAAACTAAAGGTGCACAAGTCCAATCAGAGTCTTCAGTTTCTGGAGGACAGTCGTGTGCGGGTCAACTGTTCTGTCTCCTCTCAGACCAGCCTGGACTCACAGCATGCAGTGCTGTGGTACGCCCGCAAGGCTGAAGCGGGTCAGCCGGATGAGCTTCTGCTGAAGATTGAACACACAGGGGCATTTGAGTATGGTGCATATGCAGAAGAAGAGCGTCTGCGCAGCCGTGTGCAGTCAGAGAGACTTTCTCCTAGATTGTACGGCCTCACACTGCACCGCGCAGAGACCAGCGACTCTGGAGTTTACTACTGTCTGGTGGAGGAGTGGCTCATGGACCCTGATGGAGAGTGGTACCGGCTGGCACAGGACTCCTCTGGCTTCACACATGTTGCCGTGAGACAGCCAGGTAAGAGGGTCACTTATTGACTTATAAAGTCAGAATTTTTTTATATCAAATAATTCAGGATTCTAAATTATAAGATCAAAATTGTGAGTTATAAACTATCAATTTGTCAAGTAAATTTGTTAGAATCCTTGTTTTAAATTTGAGATAAGAACTATAATATACGTGTGTTAATGTAATTTTTATTTGAAACTTTTTAATCATGTATTTAAATAATTAGTTCATTACACGTGTAACAGAGGCCAGCTAGTGAAGTGGGGTGCAGGTAAGCCTCACGACAGACAATAAAGGCCATGGTCTTTAGCCTCCTTGGTAGATTCACCGGTTCGATCCCAGCTCGGAGCTGGTTGGGTGGTGTAGGACCAGTGAAGTTACATTGGTGCCGTGACCTGGATAGGAGTGAGGTTTAGGGGGGTGAGTGTAACAGAGAGCAGCTAGTGAAAGGCTGTGCGGGTAAACCTCACTCTTCTGACCTCTAAAATGTGCCCTAACGACAGATGCTAGAGGCCATGGTTTTTAGCCTCCTTGGTAGAGCAACCGACTCCCATGTGGAAGGTCACCTGTTCAATCCCAGCTTGGAGCGGGTTGGGTGCTGTTGGACCAGCAGGGTTACACATACAAACTACATGAAAAAAATAAATATACAAACATAATGATTTCACATTTGGAGCTAATAATAATGAAAGATGTTTTTCTTCAACAGAAATTACAAGAAGAAGAATTGTTTAACAGGCATCATAACAACCTTTTTGACCTTTTGACCATAGGTTATTATTATTATTTTTACTGCTTATTAATATTTGTGTTAGTACATTATTTAGTCCAAGATGTGGGCCAAAAGTTTTTAAGAAGTGCACCTTATGGGGTTAACAGGAAAACCCAGTTTAGAAAATGTTTAGTCTCAACTCAAAGTTTAGAATGATTGATTGGTTTATAAATAATTACTTAAAGTATTTATAATGTATAGATTACGGGGCTGTCTTTACCAATTTCAACACACTTCTGAGTTCACGCTTTCATGGTGTCTGTCATTGCTAAGCTACCATCAGCTGTGCTCTTTGAGGATCCACTACTAACAAACCCTTGCTGCAGCTCTGATGTAAATTTTACTTATGTAGAAACTTAAAAAGCTCTTTAGTGTTTGGGTGCTCTGTATTTGTCTGAGGTTATCAGTCTACAGTTATTACTGAAATGTGTATTTTCTATAAAAAGTATGGCTACTAGCCCATATTTGTGTGCACAAGTCACATGTCTCCATTGCAAATAACAAACTTGAGCGTGCATGTGAACAGCCCTTAAGATGACACGTAGTAAATAACATAAAATTACAAAATGTTTTTATTTTTTTAATAATTGTTGCTCTTTTGGACTTCAAATTATAGCAGTTCCCCACTAGTAAAGCTCAGCATTTTATAATTTGTTTTTGTATTTATTTATGCATAATTCTATCTAGTAAGGATACGTTTATCGGTTATCCAAAGTGACAGTAAAAATGTATTATATTTCTAAATTATACAATTTCTGTTTCAAATAAATGCAGTCCTTTTGGACTGTCTAATCTTCAAAGAAAATAGGCAGTACAACCTTTTAGTTTTGATAATAACAGCACCATAACAGAATCCTAAAAAGGTTTCTTAAGGATCATGTGGCTTGAATATATCAAAATATATTAAAATAAATAAAACATTACTGATTTTTTAAAATTAAATAAACACTACCTCTGTGAACATAATGTACTTTTTTATCTTTTAAACAGTAATGTATGTTGAGATTTTGGCACTTAATTTTGTTTTGTTAGAAGAGTAGCATCTTTTTGGGTAAATCAGAATTCCGAAAATTGAAATGAAATGAACAAATCAGCCTCCTGAGAGATGCGATCTACATTTTCTAAAGCATTTTCTACTCCTTTCTTATTTTATCTTGCTCATGGAAAGAGGCGGCCAGTATTTACAATGGCACCCAACTAGCAGAGTTGGCCTTTATTCCTATAGCAGACTCTGAATCCTTAGAGAATCAGCAGTAGGTGTGTGTGTTTCAGTCCCGTGGGTTTATCAGGCCATCTGCCACGAGAGGATCGGAAAGAGCAGCGTGAAAACATTCTCCCCCTGAGAGCAGCGTGGAGAGCAGCCATCCTGAGCTCGCTTCTGCCCAAGCTAAAGCATTCATCAGCATGTGTGCGTTTATCAGAGACGTGTCAAGACAGACATGCATAGGCTTTGTGTGCAAACATACAGGTTATCAGTCCCTCAGGAGCCCCATATAGACCTCAGAAGCTCAAAGCACACACGATCTCCACCACTGTTTTACTCGTGATGCCCGTCTAAATACCACACAGCTGATGCCCCATTATTTACCCTGAGCAGCTGCATGAAAGACCCCTGCTGGGAACCGCCTTTCTTAATTATTTGTTGGCCCACTTTTACCTAAAATGACATTTTTTGTGACATCATGACCTATACACTACTGTTTAAAAGTCTAGAATATTATCTTTTAATAAATGTATTATTTATTTTAGCGATGTATTTATCTTTAGTCTATAACAGGGGTGGCCAACCCTATTCCTGGAGAGCCACCTTCCTGCAGATTGCAGTTGCAACCCATATCAAACACACCTGCCTGTAATTATCACATGGTGTTCAGGTCCTAATTAATGGGTTCAGGTGTGTTTGATATGGCAACTGAAATCTGCAGGAAGGAGGCTCTCCAGGAACAGGGTTGGCCACTCCTGGTCTATAATAAAATTGAAGAAGAACATATATAATAATGATAATGTTGTTGGAAATAATTCTGATAATTAGGCACTGTCAATATTAATTAATTCATTTTCTTTTCGACTTAGTCCCTTTAATAATCTGGGGATGCCCTTTCAGCTGCAACCCATCTCTGGGAAACATCCTTACTCACTCATTCACACTCATACACTACGACAATTTAGCCTACCCAATTCACCTGTACCGCATGTCTTTGGACTGTGGGGGAAACCGAAGAGCCCGGAAGAAAGCCACACGAGCGCAGTAAGAACATGCAAACTCCACACAGAAACGCCAACTAACCCAGCCGAGGCTCGAACCAGCGACCTTCATGCTGTGAGGCAATAGCCTCAGATCTACTGCGCCACTGCGTCCCCACAATATATTATTAATAGTAGTTGTAGTTGTAGATTATTAATATTATTATTATTATTATTATTATTATTATTATTATTATTACAAAAAATTCTATTAAAATATTTTCCATAATAAATATTATGATAACAATTGTGCAATCATTGCCATCATATTTTTATAACATCAACATTGATAACATTATTAATAATAATAATAGTACAATAAAAAAGTAAAATAATAATTGTTTTTATTATTGTCAATAATTTCAACTGATGAATAGAAGTTCATCTTTGGAAAATAACTTTTTTTTTTTTTATTGGTATGCATTGGTATGTCTTTATTGCTTCCTCACTAAATAGCTAACCCTTTATACCCCTAACTTTTGTCTTTTTTGTAGTTTATCATGATTTCCAAAAAGAATTTAAGCAGTAAAAGCATAGTGTGTAAATTAATTTTTAGAATAGCAACATCTGACAACAGAAGTGAGGATCTAAATGCAGTTTTTTTTGTATTATACATAAAAGGGTAGTCAAAACAGACAGTGATAAAATACTACACTATATTTAAACTAATGCGAAAAGGGTAATTTAGCAAACAGGTGAAGATCAGGGCAGCAAACAGTACAGAAAACAAGGAACAGTCTAACAAGCGCTCCACAATGAGCACCATTGCAAAGCAAGACTCGAAGCAATGTGTGAGTTTGTGTTATGCATAACAAACAATTCCAACAGTATTCAACAAAATAGTTTGTTTGATGACAAACAAATGGAATGGTAGTGGTTATGATACATTTAAAGGGTAGTTCACCCAATACTGAAAATTGTGTCATCATTTATTCAACCTTTACTTGTCACAAACCAGGTAGAGTAGGGTTGACCAAGCCTGTTCCTGGAGATCTACTTTTCTGCAGATGTCAGTTGCAGCCCATATAAAACACACCTGCCTGTAATTATCAAGTGCTGTTCAGGTCCTGATTAATTTGTTCATGTGCGTTTAATCAGGGTTGGAGCTGAACTCTGCAGGAACGTAGATCTGCAGGAGCAGGGTTGAGCACCCCTAAGCTGTCTGTTAAACATGAAAGACGTTCTTTTGAAAAATGTTGGAAACCTGTAACCATAATTTTTTTTTTTTCAAACATCGTCAATTGTTTTATAATGTAAAAATATATAAAGGTGTGGAACAAGGGTGAGTAAAATAACAGTTTTGGGTGAACTATCCCTTTAAGCTTAGTAGAAGATGTAGTGCTGGTCTAGCATGGTTCAGTTGAGGAGTAAGGTTTACTATCTTAGCTTAAAGACCGCATTTTATCAAATCAACAAGGAACAGATAAGACCGATAAAACACACACTTCTCATATTTCTTCCAGACACAGTTTTCAGCATTACTGCCCTACACACATGGGTCGTTCACTTACCACTGTCACACAGACATGTTGTGTAGTGTAGTTTGTCCTCTAGTCCACTTTATGAGAACAGGTGGCTATGACATCTGCTCCTGTAAAAATGCATCTTGTTTCTGTTTACTGGTCAAAAAAAATGAAAACAATTATCATAAATAAATAATGCATATGTCACATTTACATGGAATCCCTTATTGTATATGCATCATTTTTTTTTATCATGAACATGTTTATGTGTTTTTTTGTGTGTGTGTGTAAGATGTGTAATCGTCTTCAGCACCTGTTTTTCATGAATTCTTTGTTTTATATCTCTTTCTATTTTCTCCTCTCATATGCACACAAACCATATACAGTATTCCTCGATAATATATCTAAATACATTCGTGAAAATTCCCATCTTATTTCCCTAGGGATGCGAGCGTGAGTGTCAAATCACCTCCCTGCTGCATCCATTGCCTGAAATAGCATCCATACAAAATGTATTTACAAATAGATAGTTGATGAAAGGTTCAGCACCTCCTAATGCACCGTCTTCAAAGTTAAATTGCACTACTTCTACATGAGCAGAAGATAAGAGGAGACCCTTATATATATATATATATTTTATTTTTTTTGCTGGAAAACACAGTACTATTTTTAGCCTGCTGAAGAATTGTGCGACTTCTCACGCAAAATGTGTTGATCCTCACCTTCAGTTGAGAGTGACATACTGAGCTGCTAGATCCACATCTCTGGATTCGTGATGCCCCGCAGTATTTTGTTACTGAGGTACTGATGTACTTTTAGGATGTGTTAGAGTATGTGAGTCAAGTTTCTACTTTATTTGTATAAACTTTTCAGTTACCTTTTTTTTTTTGTTGTTGACATTTTGTTGATTGTAAGTAACATTGCATCTATTCGATGAATTATTAGAGTGGTAGTAGACTGTTAGCGTTCATAAAATAAGTTGGAAACACTTTAGTTTAGGTCACAAAACACAGCATTAATAATCCATTAGCTAACACTACTAGCTTAATAAACTACCGATTATCTGTTTATTAATAGTTAGTAAGGTAGAACTGGGTTTAGATTTTGAGTAGGATTAGGGATGCTGTAGTAGCGAACTAATAGTGAACAGTTAATAATAGGCAGATAATAAGCCAGTAGGTTATAACATGAATCGTGACCTAAAGTGTAACCCAATAAGTTATTTTTAGTGCGTAGAAATATATTTAGGCAACCATTATAAGCATAAGTGTTGTCAAAGGAGCTGTATGTAAGTTTTTGATAAAAATACCATAATATGTTTGTAAATATTTAAAAAAACATGCTAAATGAACATTCTTGTTTATCTGAAAAACAATGCGCAACTCAGATATCCTGCTTTGAACATGTGTTTTCTGTGCCAGATCGCTGTCTTTGTTTTGGTCACTTTAACCCACCCAAATGCCAGTTTAGCCAATATTATTTGCCTTGGTGGAAAACTGTGTATTTCATTCATTCAGTCAGAAGGCTCTCAAAGTATGTGTCCGTGACTGAAAATGCTACCTCCGGTGGACAGTAGCAGATTCCAAAATGAGACATGGTTTCAGAGTTCCACATTAAGTGCTTATTAATTTGAAACAATTGAACAATTGAAACATTAGGTGAGCAGGTTTCATTGTAATGCCTTGTATTAACGACACGCATGACGAGACATGCATTGATAAGCAATATGGCTGTTTGCACCAGACAACCCGACAGAAATTTAAATACAACTATTCAGAAGCACAGAATAGAAATGAATAATTTGGTTTTTTAGAATTTTGATATTCCAAATCCAATGCAAGAATTACATTCAGGAGGTGTGCAACAATTTTCATTTACTGTCTGTAACTTTTATAGGCAGCTGATATTAACAGTTCTAATATAATAGAATATAATCATTCTCCAGTCCTCTATTGGCTGCACCCATACATACGTTCTCTTTTTCTACTAATTCTCTGCACAACATTAAAAGCATAAGACTTTCTCAACTGCACATATTCTGTTTTCAGTTTCAACCCGTCTCTGCTCACAGGAAGTTTAGCTGCAAAGCTCAAGTTCTGCAATTTGCAAAGTTGCAAATTTTAGACAACCAGGCCTTTGCTTTTCTATCAGTTTCATCTACTTCTGCAAAAACGCTTTGTTAGTATGCAAGACATATCATACTAAAGAGAAAGTTAGTTAATATATCACCCTTAAGCAATACAAAAACAATTGTTTAATAAAAAGAAAAAAGAATTAAAAAATATTTCTTTTTCACAACAATATGTATGTTCATTCTGTTTTATATAATATACTGCAAACAATGTAAATGATGAACGGGGCTGTCAAGCTCTTTAAGAAAAAGAAGCAGCATAACAATGCCAAAAGGTTAGTTTGTATCATATAGTTTTCACATTTATTTATTTTATTTTATTTTTTTACAAAAATAAGAACATTTCAGTCACCGTTTTAAAAAATAACATTTAGTAACATTTTAATCAGTGGTTAACTGTATTATCATGTGTTAGAGGTAATACTTTTTTGTTTTTCATACCATTATTTTGGCTTATTTAAGGCTGAGAAGCATCTATATGTGCAGACAATATTTATCCACATATTGGCTACAGTATAAAAAAACAGAGCTGTATAATGTCTGTTGCATAATCCAACACTTTTCATGTGGTACAATAATGAAGGACTTGCCAAAATAAATTGAAATCTGTTCAAAATATAGGTTTTCAGACAATATAACATGAAAAATAATTGGCCTGTTGAATGTAAAAATGAATCAAGACTATTTGCAATAAAAAATGATTTGATGAAGCAGCAATTCATTTAATTATAGATGTTTTATATTTGTTATGCTTTATTTCCTTTTTTAAATTCAAATGTGCTTTGAAAAGGAGTCTCACACTATATTCGAAATTCTGTAAAATTGTAAAATACATATGTTAAAATAATAATTTATTCTATTGACAAAAAAGCTGAATGTTTTATTTAGTAGCAAAATTCATTCCCCTTATTTGTTCAGCTGAACAAAGTCTCTCTTGTTTTCAGAATGACAGATTTTTCATTTTTAATGAATTATTCTTTTAATTAAACCAGGATATTCTGCTCTAAATAATGTAGCTGTGGTTTTGCAACAGATGCCGCTTCAGGCTCTGGGGAAGATTAGAAATGTTGTCATGCACTTAATGATTTTTTTATTATGGTTTTGTTTTGCAGTAGAGAAGTTACAGGTGGAAGAGGCAGAATCCAATATCACAATACCTGAAGATGGATCAATTCGGCTAGGCTGCAGCATTCTGTCTCAGTCCTCAAAAGACTCCCGCTTCTCTGTATCCTGGTACGTGTATCGTTTGGGCCAAGAGGAGGAGGATGAGAAAGAGTGTGTCTTCTCCATCGGGCATGACGCAGTGTTTGGTAATGGAAACTGCAGTCCCACGGAGGAGCCTGGTCCAAACTCTCGCCTGCAGTTTGAACGCACCACGTCAGACCTGTACAGTCTGACCATCCAGAAAGCTCGGGCCAGAGATGCCGGAAATTACTACTGTCATGTTGGAGAATGGCTGCTTAACCCACGCAACGAATGGTACCAACTGGCCACCAAGAACTCCGGAATCACCATTGTTAATGTTATGGAGCAGGGTGAGGTTTTATAAGTACTATTTTTTCAAGTTGTCAATGTGTAGTTTTGCTTTTACACCTGTCCTAATTAGACACAATGCTGTAAGTCATTTCTCTGCTCAGACCGAAAGTAAAATGATACAAAAAACTGAAGCAGAGCCTATTAGAACATGATAAAACATTCCCTCTATTTAGGGCAGAGTTGAGCATCAGTTTTTGTTTCTGCATATTTCTTTTATTAATTATTTTATTCAGTTTTTTGTTAATCTCTGTATAACCACCTATTTTTAACCACCACCACCCTCTGCGTGCACACACACAGACACACACACACATACTGAGTTTTTTTTTTTTTTTTGTAGTACCATCATCTGCTTTAAGATGTTTGCCTTTCATTACATTGTACAAAGAGTTCTTGATCAATAAATATGTGATCTTGATCAACAGTATGTGCAGATCTTCACATACACTAAAGTATGCTAGATAGATAGATAGATAGATAGATAGATAGATAGATAGATAGATAGATAGATAGATAGATAGATAGATAGATAGATAGATAGATAGATAGATAGATAGATAGATAGATAGATAGATAGATAGATAGATAGATAGGGTAAGTGGATGGATGGACACATGTATGGATGGACACATGAATGGATAGACGCATGGATGGATGGATAGATGGACAGACAGAAAAACAATACTCTTTTAAATGCACACCATGCTACCATGGTTATATTTCTCTAACCCTCTATTGCACTTCTCTCCTCTCTAGTCTCTACAATTCAGTCAGTGGTTTGTTCCAACGACTCGCTCTTCTACTTCGTCTTCTTTTACCCCTTCCCCATCTTCGGCATTCTCCTCATCGCGGTCCTGCTGGTGCGTTACAAGAGCCGGAGCTCCAGCAAGAACCAGGAGGGCAAGAATGGAGCGCCGCTCCTGTGGATAAAAGAGCCCCATCTCAGCTACTCCCCAACCTGCCTGGACCCTCCAGCCCTCAGCCTACACCCTGGCTCAGTGGAGTAACAGAGACACAAACACAGCCCCGTCTCACATTTAGAGACTTGCTCATCTACACTCTCTTCTCTTTCAGACGCTTTCTCTCTATTTTCTCTCCTCCTCCTCCCTGATGAGGCCACCAGAAAGTAATCTGGGCTTCTAGCCTGGCCTGTCAATCCGTCCATATGACTGAGTGACTAAGACCTTCCTCAGTCGAAGTGTCCACGACTCCGGTGACTGCTGATGGTGATGCCTAGACATTTGCTTTGCTTTCTTTTCCTGATCTTTTTTATAACTATATCTATATATATGATTTTACTTTTTATTCATGCTTTTTTGTGAGAGCCTTTTCTTTAAGGTTGCAGTATCTGTGAGCCTTGATGTAGTTTACCCGACTGACGCCAACCTCCTTCCCCCTCTAGGATAGAAGTATTTTCTTTTTGCTTTTTTTCTCCTGTCTATGAAGTCTGGTGGAAGCCATTGCATATTATTTGTTATTTTGCTAGTGCCGATTGTTTTTTATTCAGGAGACTGGAATGTCATTGCCGGACCATGAAAGATTTTAAAGACAATGGTGTATGGATGAAGGAAGAAAAGGACAATCTTTCCTCATAAGTAACTTTGGATAATGACAATGGATGTATATTGGTTTTGTTTGTGCGCTGCAGAACTGTTTAAATGGATTCAGAGAGCCCTCATTGCCCAAGGATACACACGAACCCCAGCTCATCGTCACTGCCAAATACCAGTACAACTTCAAAAGCCACAAATTCAAGGATTAGACGTGTTTTAACATCTGATATCATTTGGCTGGAAAAGACAGTCTTGATGCTGACAGGTTTCCTCATTGCTCAGATGTTTCTACCTGCCCTCAAATACAATGTCTTATTACCCTCCCGTTTCACCCATGGTTTAGTAGATTCATTTATTTCCTCGTCTACAAGAGTGTGTGTGTGTTTGTTTGTGTAATGTATATTTGCACAAACGACCCCACAAATCAACTCAGTGTTCTCACATTTCAGTAACGCAAGGTTGAATTGAAACAAAGGGGGCATGAAGGGCTTTTCTCTCCAGAGTTTTTGACTTTCTTGTAAAAAAATGAAACAAAAACGAAGGAAAACTTGAAGGTAGACGGCTGACAGGACACTTTTTGTCTCAAGGGACATTCTCAGTGCCAAGACCTTTTTATCATCACACGTGCCCTGTAATGTTCCAGGAGGAAAGTAAAACTGGCAGGCTACTATGTATTTATGAGTTATGAAGGGATTAGACTTTTTGTTTTCTATATATTCAAAGTCACATCAAGTGTTATTCTTCTTCTCTTTATGGGTTTGTGTTTGAAATATGGTGCCCGATCTTTGTGTTACAGCTGAGAAAAAAAACAAAACAATAGATTGTGGAAACTAAATGCACCGTCTTATAACCTGTGAAGACCTAATAGTGTGATTATATCTCTAAAAATATTGTCGGCCTCCATGAACACTTTGAAAACACTGCCATGTTTTAACAGTTACATTAATCCTGTGTCGTTCAAGGATCTCCAAACTGAAAGCATATAAAGTTTAGCTGTAGCGTGAATGGATTTTGGTAGAGCTTTGCTTATTTTATTTTAAACCAAACATGGTTGTTGTTGTGTTGTCTAGTAACAGCGACGCCAAACTGGATGTTTCACTTATCACAGAAACATTGGAGACCTTTCGACAGTGTCATTTTCACTCTGTTCTCACAGTCGCTCTCAGCGTGTCGTCTGGGTCGCTGCCGCTCTCAAGTGATCTCCACAGTCAACCTAGCAGCTTTTCTGTAAATGAAATTTAGATCCACTCCAAGCCAGTGGTCGTCTTATTTATTGAATCATACAACTCCTAGTTAGAATATGTGAACTTCAGAAACCTGAATAGAGAGAATGTGGCAGAAATAGCAGTGAACATTTAGGCAACTATTAGGCTACTGAATGTGCAGTGGCCTATGGGAAGCTATTCCCAACCAATCTGACATTCAATCTTAGCTCTCTTTATCTACTAAAGTTTGTTGAACTGTACAGTGCATGATGCGTAAGGGGGACATTTTATCAATGTCTGAAAGTTGTGTGTTGTGACATCATGTCAAATCAATGGCATGCTCACTATCGCCACCTTGTGAAAGGCCTCGCCGATTCAACTCATCCATTCGTTTGACTGAAAATTAGCCATTCTAACTTTTTAAGCCTTCCTCAAGCTGGAGATGTGTAGTGTGGCATTGAGTGTGATATTGCGGTTCTGCTGTCATTCAATCTGTACAGAATTACTCAGAATTCTTAATAGTGTTTTTTGTAGTTCAACATGCCCAGCTGAATCATAACGTTCTCACAATGTTGTAAATGCATTTCGAGGGCTGCATGTCATGGCTGTTTACTGGCAGTATAGCTGCAGAAAAACTAAACAAATGACAAAAAATATTGTGTTGGTGTGTGTTCAGTTCAGCCAGTGCTGCTTTTTTTCAAGTGGTGGTTTTTATGTTTTTTTTTTTAAATAACCAAAACGGTGCACTGAATATTTGAAAAGGTTGCCATGTTTTTTTTTATGCTTCTGTGTATTTGTTGTACTCTGTTCGATTCTGTTTTGTTTTTTTATATCTATGCTTATTTTATTCAATTGTAGCAATTGCTATTATGAAAAAGCACTTTGCTATTGTCAGTTGATTGCAATAAAACATTCAGTGCACAGCATTTTACGTTGTGTTTTTATAACGTGTTAATAACAAATGTGAACACTAGGTGCATCCCAAATTGCATACTTATGCACTATTCTACGCCATTTTGTAGTATAAATAGTTGAAGTAGTACGTTCACACTGAAAACTCTAAAAAAAAAATAAATAAGTGCACTTTAATTAGCCAGATGATACACTTATTCAACCAGTAATGTGAACTGTTGGACACTTCATGCACTCAATGGCCGCAGCTTTGCTCACATAGCGGAAGAGGTGGCGCTTTCAGGCACTGATGTTGGATTATTTATTTTGGATTGTGAAAGCAAACTTCTCCTACGAGAGTGATTATAATGCCACCTGGTGGTGAATGTGGTTATACTATGGCTGGTTTCATTTGGTAGTTTGGTCATTTATTTTACTAATTTGGCAGCCATCAACGTCATCTGGGAAACAGTTTGAATTTCCCCTTAGTTAAAAAAAAGAGAAAAAATAGTGTTCCATTTGGGATGACACTACATACATAAACTATGCTGTTGAGTGTGTAAGTGAATAAGTACATAGTGTGTAAGTGCATAGTGTATAGTGTGCCATTTGGGATGCAGCTATTGTCTTATGCCAAGTTCAAAATACGTGGTTTTCAGAGTCAATGCCAGTTGTTTTCACACTGCATGAGTCTGTGGGGAAACATTCAGTTGCTGCTGAGTTCATATTTTAGAATGGATTGGCAACGGATTAAACAACATAGGCTCAATTTGAAAATGTAGACTTGTATAGATTTCTGGAGATCTCGAATTATGCAGCCAGATGTACGTATGGCTGTATTTCTTCTTTAAAACAAATGCAATGGGGCAGTATGATGCCGTTCTTTTCCATGCTTACCAACTGACTGATTACCTCCATATGGTTGATGTTATCTGTTGTTCTAGTGACTTGGAGTTAGGTTGACTGCGACAACGGTGGTTGACTCCGGTGAAGAACAATTCCAGAAAGCAGGTATGACAAAAACAAAAGTCAAAAAATAAAATAAACAAGTAAAAAACACAGTGAGAATGTGGTAAAATCTGAATATATGCCAAAAATCTGGCTGCTGTGAGGGCTTTTCTTTTTCTGGATTGCCTGTAAGGACACTGTCGGTTGGGTTTAGGGTAGAGGGTGAGCGCTGGTCAGTTAGTGCTTTTGAAAACACATAAAAGGAGGAGGGTGGATCAGTCGATCACTCAGTCAGTCAGTCAATAGCTGCCTCTGATGGATACACGTGAGAACAGCAGGCGTGAATGGCATTCGCAAGAAAGATTTGAGATTTCAAATAGACAGCAGCCTGGGTGGATTTGGTGGATTTGCGAAGACAAAAACTGCAAAAAACTCCTCCTGGGACGTATTTGGCGCTCTCCAGAAATGTATATACACTGAAAAAAGTGCTGCATGCAAAACTGTTGCAAACAATTTATTTGTGTTGAATTTAAACAAACAAATTAAATTTAATAATGTTCAACTTGTTTGTTTAAATTCAGCCTAAATAAAGTGTTTAAAACCACTTAACGTAAAAAAAATAGAGTAAAAAGGAATTATCTTTGAATAATTTTTTTTCAGTGTAGGGCTACGTTTTCAGAATGAGCCTGGGTTGAGATTAAGGATAAAAACCAGCATAAGAAAAAAAGTTTTTAAAGATGATGAAACAATGCCGCATTGAAACTATTTTTCTTATGCTGGATTCCAGTCTCTTCACACCCTGATAGCCATTATTAAATTAAGTCTATTGATATGGATTTTAACTGTTTTATGAAGTTTTCTCTTTGGTGAATGTTAGGTGATATAGTAATGTTGTCTAGTACACATTCATGCGTTGAAGAGGGATGGCTTTTTATGGCAGTTTTCAGGGTCCAACATAGGCTTTCAGTGCTATCAGGCTAACATTAGCATTTTCCAAGATCTTCTATTGCACCTTTAACTTACTGCCTGACTTGACTATAGGACGTATCGCCAACAAGCCCAAAAGTAACTGGATGCAGCCTTGATAATGCAAGCTAAAACTGCATAACTCACACTTGCAATGTCGGACACAATGGACTCAATGGAGCTAGTGATGTCACTGTGAGGGTGGGGTTCGGTGTGTGCATTAAAAAGCATTGGATGCAGCTCAGATTGCACTGCACCAGGTCTGCATCCAGACCTCTCTCGACAAGCATGTTACAGCAATTGTGCCAAGATATTCCAAGTCCAGAAAATTAACTGGTTGCACTTTTATATTTCAATGTAAAATGCATACTATTAACAAACCATTAACTAAAAATGTAGCTCAGTACTGTATAAGGTTCAGTTCAGATGTAAAAACCTTAGAATTTTTTTCTAAAATGAGCATTTTTTTTTATCAGCCTCCTTTGTGTATGTTTAGTAATTTCACTTTTCAGGCAAAGAGTAAGTTATTTTCATGTTCTTTAAAATGAAAAACATGAACATAGGTGGCTGAAAAAATGCTAATTCCAGATGGAAATTTAAGATAGCACTTACAGGTCTTTGCTTCTGAACTCTTCATATATGTATTCAGTTTTTATATTAATTTCAGTATTATTATTAACTAATATGGACACTTTTATATGATTTATTTATAATACAGTAATGTAATATATTTGTCTAATATATTGTCTTTTAGTAAATATATTATATGAGAGACTTGCTTTGTTTACCAAACATGTGGATCTAATTGTATTTTTTGGTTTTCATTTATTTAATTTTTTTTTGTCATTTTTCTTTTCTTTTCTATTCTTTTTTTGTGTGTGTTTGTTTTTTGTTTTTAGTTACTCCCAAAATAAAAATTATTCCACAGGAAACTGCACAGAAATTGCAAAAAATGTCTGCAGATTCTGTCTGGCCCTGGTAATAATCCAGTAGTAAATGGTGTAAATTTTTAAACTAAAGGGTTACCAGATAACCAAAACATTGCTCCAAGAATACTTTTGTGCACCCAATAATCTGTCAAAATGCCTTTTTGTGTTCTCTTCTGCTTCAGGTCATGGTGTGTGTTTAGTATGGTCATTGCAACGAAGTACATTTAGAGTCAGCAATGCGGCACATATGAGTCATGTTACCTGTAGTAAACATCCACCCTGGCATGATGAAGAAGATTCATTTTACAGTTTTGTTTTTCCTTTTGTTCTTTTTGTTTTTTGGTGTTCTTGGAGCTTCGTGGGATAATGGTTGAACTTCTGAAGTCACATGAAATGTTTTGAAAGAAACAGAAAAAACTTTAGTATTTAGAAATCATAGTGAAGATTGTAGAGTCTCAGGGGTACATACTTTTTATTTTACTTTGTCTGACTGTTGCATCATGATGCACACCACAGAAAAAAAGCAAATATGAGAAACAGAAGCTTTGTGATAAGTGGAGATTGGTGTAAACCTTTCACCTCCCCTCAGTAAAGGTATTTGGCTCTCCCTATCTGAAGATAAGATTTATATATGGAGATAGACTGACAGTGACAGCATGTAGATGCTCCACATCTCTGCAATTGCTCTTCTCTGTGACCTCAAGTCTCAAACAGACAGAGAAATGCCTTTCAAAAAAACCTTAATGCTCCAGGTATCTCAAAGTCACCATTGGTGTTGTGTATAAGGATGTGTACAGTGTACAGGAGTGTCTGCAGTGAGATGATCTTGATGGGTCTGGAAAATATTTCTCTCATCAGTGCTGTAAGGCAGAGCGTCAGTCTACACATCTTGCTACACTATTTATATGCTGACATGTCGTGGTATATTTCTTATGTTCGTTTTAATGAATTTCTGAATTTTCTGTCATCACACAAATATTAAAAATGTCCTCTTATCCTTCATATCAAAGTCTGAGTCATGATGCAGTTTAAAGTTTAAGCAAAGTATTGTGGAAAATTAAAAGGTTGATGCAACAGAAATTACTCAGATTTAATTCAGAGGGATAAACGCTTTAGGCAAAACTAAAAACACACATTTCTTAGTTTAAAAATAATATTGTGCTTCTGCTTTTCTTCACACTGATAATATTAAGACAAACATTAAAAGATTTTTAAAAACTTTACTTATTTGCAGAGTAACTTGCCAAACATGCAATGGAAGGCTGTTTGCAGAGCTAAACAAGAGTATGTGCTGCATATACATATAATATGAAAAAATGTAACTTACCTATCTATCTATCTATCTATCTATCTATCTATCTATCTATCTATCTATCTATCTATCTATCTATCTATCTATCTATCTATCTATCTATCTATCTATCTATCTATCTATCTATCTATCTATTCCCACCACCACCCCCTTTTTCCTTATTCCGACCTATTATCAATGGAACAAATCTGTACTTGATTGTTGATCTCACTGATGTGTTAATTAATGATCCGCAAACTGTTCTAGAGCAGTCTCCTGTTGTCTTCATTACCTGCAACAGCACACCAGACCCTTACTTACCTGTTATTACTGTGGTATTTCCAGTTTCTCCACATTTCCAGTCTGCAAGTGTCAAAATACAAAGATACAGTCATTTATAAACCCTCTTCACCTATTAATTGACTCAGTTTAATAAATAATTGTTCCACTATTGCGTGTTTTGTTTTCATCAGTGAAAATTTAAATAAAGCGCCTAAATGATACCCAGAGTGGGCCTTTCCCGTTAGGTGGAAGCTTCATAATCAGACCTGAGGTGGAGTGTGAGTTTTAGCTGCATCTGTAAAAGTTCTATTTTTGACGTATATTGAAAGTTTGTGGATTCCAAGAACCATCACTCGCTGCTTATTGCTATTATTCAACAGACGAGAAATAGAAAAATGAAGATGCTTATGTGGGCCAATCACTTAACAGAAAGAGGCAGCATTTTCAATGTTTGGTGATCCCTTTACTTAATTTGTTTAATATGTTTATTTCAGTACACCCTTACCTAGGTAGTTCTGTTTTATATGAGTATATAAACATGAAGGATTCGGATTTCTGCTTTCCAATCCGTCTCATCATAAACCAACGTTTATCCTTTTCTTATCATCTTGTTTTTCATAATTTTTTTATATTAAATATAGTTATTTGATCACTTGAATAAGTATTTAACTGTGAATTATTTTTAAATAATAAATAAGTTAACACATTGTTTAATTTAAGAATATTCAGTGCATTTGGCTGTCTCTTTATAACTATTTTCAGAAGCCACAAAACTAGGTCAGAGGTCTTGGAGACATTGAGTGGAACTGCTGGCTGAGGACTGGAATCAACTGTTTCTATTGTTATTTCTAGTAGTTAATACTATCTAAAATGTCTAAAGTGATTTTGCTATTTTTACGGTTAATTCTTTTAAAGTGATTCTACTTTTATTCAAGATAGACTTTGTATAGTAAGAAAATAACTGCTTGAATGTAGATTATACCGGTTTTTAACCAGTTTTGATAAAGACAGCTGAGAGTACACTCAGCCTTGGATAAGAAACAGTTTATACTTTAAGTGTATGTGTTCTGTTTGATTGTTGATCCGTTTCACAGGTCTGGAGTGAGCTCTAATCAATCTAAGGCATGTCTGACATTTCTGCTTAAGATATTGTTCAGAATATACGCACAAACCCCACATAGAAATTTTCATAGTCTATCTTTGTTTTAACCAATCAGGTTAGAACACATATGTATGATGCAGTTAATGATGTTGGGCCTGTTTCAGTAAGGAGGTTCAAACAACTCAGAGTTTAAACTTGAACTCTGAGTTGATTTACCGAGAGATTAAAAACAGAATAGCTGATCTGAGTTAAGTCAATCAACTTTGAGTAGACCAACTCAGAGTTAAGCGCGCACACCGTGACTATAAAAAGGCATTATCAATAGAGCACAGACATTACGAGTGACCATGGCAACATCATAAAAAAAGAGATTAGCATTTCTTTCCCCAGCTGAACTTGATCTGCTCATGCACAGTTATAGCAAATATGAGTGTATATATTTAAAAAGAAGCAACCATCAGTAAAACAGAGACAGTTAGCATGGGAAAACAGCTGCTCAAGTTAATGCGTAATTTTACATTTAAAGTATTTAAACATTTATGTAAAATAAAATAAGTAATGTAATGAGTGACGTTTATACTTTTTTCTAAACTTTTATATACGTTTATCAGTTTTAATAGATTTAACAGTGCACTTGTGTGTCTGCCTTTTTATTGATCAAATGATAGAGGTTGATATAACATTAAGAAGGTAAGCAGTGCTAAAAATAATTTTTAGACAGAATAATAATCCCTTAATCTAGTAACAGTGCATGTCGAAGGTTAAGCTAAATATTTATGGAAAAAAGGACAAGCCTCGTACTTGACTTTGTTCTGTGTGTGACAAAAATGTAGGCAATAGCTGTGTTTCCATCCAAATATAGGCTATTGCATAAATTTGTGCAAAACTGGAATATTGCATAAAAGATGCGAATAAAGCAGCGTTTTTATCCAACGAGTCAAAGAGAACACAATCGTCACTTCCTGATTAACTTGCGCCAAATATCAACAGTAAAAACAGAATTTAATGCGGTAGAAAAAGCTGCGTCAATGATTTTTTATTTAATACTTGCGCCTCAGAAGACAATTGAAACACAATGAACACGTGGGGGCGTTTAAAGCCAGACGCGGAGACTCTTGACAAGCTCCTGACGCCCGGAGGTAATTAACCATATACACTAATACTGAAACAATTTAGGCATTTTAGAATGACCAAAACAACATTTAAGATGTTCTACAGTGTGCTCAGTCTGCTGGTTTGTCCATTCACACACATTTTCATCATCATCTCTAACAAACCTTTATTTTAATGCCCATACTGTAATTTGTTAAATGCACTTCGTAGTTTATGCGCATCTTTTCTTATCTAATAAAAGTTTAACCTACTCAGTTATGCACATGTTTTATTATGCATATTATCAAAAGTTATGTGAAGCATGACGTTTCCATCAATCGTTTTTATGGGCATCTCCAAAATGAGCTCTAAAATAGGTGTGCATGGCTATAATGCGCATATATTTTGAAAATGTGTGTGAATGGGCAAACCAGCAAGCTAAGCAAATTGTAAAACATCTTAAGTGTTGTTTTGGTCATTCTAAACCGCCTCAACCATTTCAGTATTATGTTATTATATTAATAATGACCTCCAGGATTGTCAAGAGTTTCTGCACTCCGTATCTCGTGCCTTCAAACGCCAGCGCACGTTCACTGTGGGTCAGGATTGCCTTCTGATGCGCAAGTCATTTATTAAATGAAGATAATCCCACAGCTGCTCCTACCGATACAAACTCTGTTTTTACTTTTGATTTTTGTCGCCAGTTAATCAGAAGGTGGCGATTTTGTTCTTTTTGACTTGTTGGACAGAAACGCTTTATTTGCAGTCTTTTATGCGATATTCCAGTTTTGGGCAAACATTTAATTAGCATTTTAGATGATAACATAGCTATTTACACTGCATCAGCACAGCGGTCCTCTTTCTTCCTATCTACCTGTAAGTTATGTGAACAGCTCCTCCGGGTGTGGCCATGGGCATTCATCCTCTGCTATTTCTTCCTAATTTCTTCTGTCCTAAATCTCCATATGTCAATTGATAACTTTGTGACTGTATGATGATGACAGTCAGCTCACGTAAATCTGCAGTAGCCTGAACTTGTTTTTCGGTTCAAATAATGTACCAGGCTTTTCATTGGTCCGTTAAGATCAGCTTTTTTTTATTGGCTACCGAAATGCTGGTCAGTGCGTGGTTGAAATATTAATTTATTTACGGTACTCTGTAACGAATTGTGATTTTAAAAGTAACGAAGTAGATTATTTTCCAATATGACTTGAGGAGGACGTTCTATTTTGGTCATTTTATGGTCATATAATAACGTTACAAAGAGCACTCCTGCAATACTAATTCTAGCTAGTGCTCGTTGTCTCAAAATTCAAAAGCAAATGCGTAAAACGTGTCTTCGATGATCATTGTGCTCAAGAAGAAGCATTATAACTGTAGTGTAGCGTGTAACTGCTTCGTTCTGGAGGGTTTGAAAAAAAAAAACAGACTCGTCTCTGGGAGTCGATTTCTGTCTTTGAGTCAAATCCAGCACTGGGTCCA
The DNA here is from genome assembly GCF_052040795.2 of Danio rerio. Lineage (NCBI taxonomy): Eukaryota > Metazoa > Chordata > Actinopteri > Cypriniformes > Danionidae > Danio > Danio rerio. The sequence goes on along the minus strand of NC_141029.1, from coordinate 21,971,284 downwards.
TTGAGGAATCAAGGACTCTTTTGGAGTCGACTCCCTAATCCCTAAGCAACTGCACTCCATCTGACTGTCAACAAAGCAGCTCATGTGGCTGCTTTCGCCAATTTCAGGTAAGTTTAGACCTTAAAAGCGCTCGAATATTACATACAACTGTTCAAAAAGTGCTTTGTGATTTCAGAACTGACACAATTACCCTCACAACAGAATAGAAGAGATTTCCAAATACCTGATGGGAGCTAGCTGATCACAGAGATGGAGGAAACATGGGAATACAAAAAAACGTATTAAATCAATTAATGTGTGATTAGTGTGTTAAGGCGCATTGTTGGTGCGTTGCTATTTGGAGGAACTAACATTAACTGTGTAATAGACCAGCTGAAAGCAGCGCAAATATCTTTACAAATGAATACGAATTAAAGGATTAAAATATTACAAAAATTATTATTTTCTACATCAATATAAACACCACTGCCTTCATCTCGGGGAGCTTTTTTCAGTTTATTTACGACAACTTGCTTTTTGTATAATGTTAGTATTATTATTATTAATTATACGCATATTTATATGTGTTTTATTAAAAACAAGCTCAGATTAGTCCACTTGTGGGTTTTTGAACTATATGGGGCATAAGAACAGGACGTGTGTTTGGATACAACTCAGTTTTCTGACCACACTTCTGTATTATTGCTTATTTACTAGTTTGCTGTAAATTAGAATTGAATTTAGAAGTAGTTTGAAAAACAAATTTTTGCGCTTAGCAAACGAAAATAACAATGTAGGCTTATGGATGTCTTTAGTGTAGTGTGTAACACCATTTCCTTATCAAAAGATATTTGAGTGGCAGTTCTTTAAAAAAAGATAAGTGGGATGTAGATATGGAAATTTATATTTTTTTAAATTGAAAATATATTAATTTTGAATTATTTACAAGACTCAAGCACCACTGCATACACCTGAAAGTAAAAAAAAAGATAAAAACAAAGTAAGTGAACTTATTTGTAAATATTGTTATTTATGCTTTGTTTCAGGCAGCAGAAAGACAACTTGGACGATAGAGAAAGTGACTAAGACACGCATACAAACACACACAGACACAGCATATTAAAAATTTAATTGTTTGACAAATGCTTTATGTTTTCTGCCAATAAAGACAATTTTAGTAAAAATTTTTTGATTGAGCTCTTTCTGTCTCTAACATTCAGGACAAGAAAATAACATTCTGTGAAGGTCCTCAAAATAACGTCCCCCACACCTTTAAAGAATTCCACATCTTGACCTTTTGGGAATGTTACAAGGGTCTGAACACCAACAAGGACGTTATGAGAACGTTCTGAGAATGTCACATTTTCCAATAAAGTTTGGTCCCAAACATTCTGAGAACGTTCTGAATGTTCTGTAAAGGTCCCCCAAATAACGTCCTCCACACCTTTAAAGAACTCAACATTGTGACCTTCTCAGAACATTCTGGGAACATTACTAAACAACGTCCTTAACACTGCCGGGGATGTTATGAGAACGTTCTGAAAACGTCACAATTTTCAAAAAAGTATGGTCCCCTAAACATCCTGAGAACGTTCTGAATGTTCTGTAAAGGTCCCCCAAATAACGTCCTCCACACCTTTAAAGAACTCAACATTGTGACCTTCTCAGAACATTCTGGGAACATTACTAAACAACGTCCTTAACACTGCCGGGGATGTTATGAGAACGTTCTGAAAACGTCACAATTTTCAAAAAAGTATGGTCCCCTAAACATCCTGAGAACGTTCTGAATGTTCTGTAAAGGTCCCCCAAATAATGTCCTCCACACCATTAAAAAAACTCAACATTGTGACCTTCTCAGAACGTCCTGGGAACGTTACTAGAGAACATCCTTGACACTGCCGGGGAAGTTTTAAGAACGTTCTGGGAACGTCAAATTTCTAGCTGGGTAGTACAAACTGCAAAACCTAGTTGATAACCTGCAAAAGTGTGTCACTTGCTCAAAATGGAAAGCTCATTCCTCAAAAGCAAGTATTCATGTCAATGAAAATGTCAGTGTCATAAAGATGAAAAGTCCTGACACCATTGTTTATGGACAAGATAGTCATGTGGCTTTGTCATGTTTACATTATGAAAGTTTACTCCGTACATTTTTTCCATTGCAAAAAGTCAGATTTTGGTGACACTTCCTGAAAACGCTCAAGACAGCACTGTATACTCTTTGCACAGCCATTTTTTCAAATTTTCACTGCATTTGCTCTTTACAATCCTAATTTATTCACAACATTGTGCAAAAGAACAAATAAACCCTTAAATAATTATTTACAACAAACAAAAACTCCCTTTGGGTAGAGCTGTGTACAACTGTATACAATATTGCAGTACATATCGGAACTGAACCTACAACACTTACAGGTCTGTAAATCATTCATAAAAATTGTTCATTTTAAAATATATTCTCTGAAAAAAAAAAAAAGATTTAAAGATTTTTAGTATATATATTTTTTTTTAATTTTTAAATAAAATTAGCTTGACAGATTTCAACAACTAGTTCAACATTTTTGTATGTAATGACTCAAGTAATGAAATGAGGACTCTTTTATGTGGAATGACTATTCAGCATTCACAAGTTTAGTTAATTTTGACTGACATGACATAAGCAAATGATAATGTTATAAATAGTTGAGAGTTGTATGAAAGCAATTGATGCATGTCCAAAAGCATTTGCAATTTGTTGGAAGGAATAAAAAACTGCTACTATGATGTTGTAACAAACATTTACATTTTACATTTAGTCATTTAGCAGACGCTTTTATCCAAAGCAACTTACAAATGAAGACAAGGAAGCAATTTACATAACTATAAGAGCAACAATGAATAAGTGCTTTAGGCAAGTTTCAGGGGCCTCATGTACGAAGACTTGCGTGGAAATCTTACTAAAACATTGCGTACGCACAAAGCTGTAAATGTGCGTACGCAGAAAAAAATTCAGATGTATGAAACACTGCGTACGCCGAATCTCACGCATATTCTTTTGTACATCTGAATGAACGTGAAACTGAGCGCAACATGCACGAGCACAAAACCCCTCCCTGCCTCCTCCCCTGTATGAATATGCTAATGACTATGCTAATGGAAAAACCCAACGAAAAAGCAATGGCAAAAGTAAGCAAAAAGAGAAACTTTGAACAGAATGTGAATTGGAGGTGCTGCTTTCGGAGGTAGACCGGAGAAAAGCGGTGTTATTTGCAAGTTTGTTCTTTGGAATTAACAACAAAAGAAAAAAATAGAGTGGGAGAGTTTAACAGATGCGGTTAACACAGTTGGGTCTGAACATCGCACTGAGTGCATTAAAGATAGAAATAGTGTGGTTTATATCTGTAAAATGTTGCGGAACCCTTACCAGACTCAGTGGCGCACCTTGTAAGACGCATGTGATTATGACTAGTTTCGTTCGAGCATGAACTCGCCTCGAATCCAGCGACTGATGAACTCTTTCTTGTTTTTTCCCCCGCAACATATCAGATTTTGCCCACTATTTATCACGAGAAAGACAAGTAGGAATCATCAATAAGTTCATATCAATAAGCATCATATTTTATTTGCACATTTATTGAATGGAAATGTTTCTGATTCACGCATGCAAATTCATCTTCAGATAGTGCCTTTATAGCAATGTGCGTGCGGTAGATCGCTCAGATTACATTGGGAAAACAGGCGACTGCTGCAAATTGTGCTTTAATGTTTGGCTGGTCAAATGTATGGTATGGAAACCTTATATACCTGCTGAACCAGTCTCATACAGCTGCCATTGCAAGGCTCAGACACTTTGTAGAGAGGAATTTAACACAACTGCCTCTAGGAGTCGCCAATGGAAATAAAACAGACACGCACAAAAAATGTGCGTATGCCTGCCAGAAAGCTGCCGTGAACCTGCGCACATTCCCACGTTCAGTTCATTGTTAGTAAATCCAAACGTGAGCGATTCTGAGCGTGAAACCTGGCGTACGCAAAGTTTTTGTGCGTACGCAGCGTTGATACATGAGGCCCCAGGTCTGTAAAGTCTAAGAAGGAAAGTATTAGTAATTTTTTAGTAATTAACTAATTGTTTTGTAATTTTTTAGTAAAATTGTAGTTTTTTTTTTTTTTTTTTTTTTGCAGTACAGTTAGTTGTATATCCAGAGAGGCAATTGCAGATTAAGAAGTGAATAGGAGACTAAATAGTTGAGCTTTTAGTCGTTTCTTGAAAACAGCGAGTGACTATGCAGTTACTGATGCAGTCAGTAAACATGACTGACAACCACTCATCCAGCCAGCAGTTGGGAGCCCTCGCCTGAATTCTTTTTTCCAATGAGTCAAAGAGACTTATTCTTTTATCCAACGAGTCAAAGAGAACACAATCGTCACTTCCTGATTAACTTGCGCCAAATATCAACAGTAAAAACAGAATTTACTGTGGTAGAAGAAGCTGCATCAATAAATAATTTATTTAATAAATGTACTTGCGCCTCAGAGACAGAAGACAATGCTGACACGCAATGAACACATGGGGGCGTTTGAAGCCAGACGCAGAGATCTTGACACGCTCCTGACGCTAGGAGGTGATTAATAATATACACTAATACTGAAACAGTAAATGCATTTTAGAATAACTAAAACAACATTTAAGATGTTCTACAGTGTGCTCAGTCTGCTGGTTTGTCCATTCACACACATTTTCATCATCATCTCTAACCTTTTTTTAATGCACATACTGTAATTTGTTAAGTGCACTTAGTTTATGCACATCTTTTCTTATCAAATAAAAGTTTAACCTACTCAGTTATGCACATGTTTTATTATGCGTATTTTCAAAAGTTATGTGAATCATTACGTTTCCATCAATCATTTTTATGGGCATCTCCAAAATGAGCTCTAAAATAGGTGTGTGGAAATGTAAGGCTAAGGCGAGAAATACGCTTCATCTTTAAAAAAAAGGGAGGAGACCGACAGAAACTCAGAGTTTAGAGAATAAAACCTGCTCCGGACCAGGGGTCCGTTCTTCGTACGTGGATTACTCAGTTAGCTGGATTTGGATATTGATGATTTGACACGATCCAGGATCGTTTCGTTCTTCAAAGCTGATCCGAGAGTTGTTGTCATAGCAACAGTTCTGCTAGGTCAAACCTGATCGGGAGCAGGTTCAATTTATATAAACAGGATTAGATCGGCTCAGTTCAAGCTAAGATATACAGAAAGTGTTCCGAATTCTGATATTTACTTACAGTAGTAGTTATATACACTTGGGAAAAGAGTAAATATTTTTTAAACTATATATATATATATATATATATATATATATATATATATATATATATATATATATATATATATATATATATAATATATATTATAGTTATTAATAAAATAAATAAAGTTATACAGGTACATATTAATAAAACGTATGCAATCTGCACTTACTTATTGATATGAACTTTTTAGATCGCTTAGTACAAATTGTGTATAATAAACATGCACAATATGTGACTTTTTTTAAAGCAGTAATACATTTATGCAGTCATGAACATGTTTTGATAGTTAATATGCAGTGATTTGATGCTTCACAATAGTTGCAGACACCTTTACCAATATCAAAATGCTTTTGTAAACATCCAGTTATTCATTACACTGATTAAAAAAACGGCTACTATAATAAAGAAAATCTTTTCTAAATGTAGAACTAAATACATTGATATGCATTGAAATACATGATGAGTACACTTGACACATGAAAGTGTAAAGCCTGCAGCTCACAACAAATGTGGAAGGTTATTGCGTGTCATATTTAAAAAATCGTTTACTGCTGATTTGATGTAATTTTGCTCACATGGATAATTGAATATTAATCAGATGATGTCATTACGCTGCTGTGCCGTCAGCCAATTGTTGCATTGCTGATCATGATTTCGAGGATCGATAGATCTGTCTTTCAATACACACGCAGCGATCTCAGATCAGTTTATCCAGACATTCTAATCTGATTCTCGAACTTGTTTGAAGAACCAAATTAGCGAGAGATCAGTTATCAAGATTAAAAGATCCAGGATCTGCCATATCATCTTAGATCATTTAAGCGAGGTACGAAGAACGGACCCCTGGTTAGATTCACAGAGAAAGTTACCACGGTAACTGACTCTGAGTTAAAGTTACCTTTCTTTCAGAAACAGGCTTGACTTACCCTGCTTTCTCGAGTTTAACAAACCTGCCATTTTGAAACAGAAAACCCAGTGTTTCTCTCATTTCAGGGTTAAAATACTCTGAGTTTTCACTTAACCTCCTTTCTGAAACAGGCCCCTGGCCACACCAAACACTTAGCCAGTATCTGCTGCCTTACAGAGCATTTTCTCACTGTTTTGTTCTGCCTTTCTGTTTTGACCTTTGAGCCTGTTTTTGTTGACTACTGATTTTTGGATACTGTTTTTGTCTTGATTGCCTTGGAGGACTTTCTGTTTGTTGCTCTGAACTTGCATGCTTATCGACTATGTTTAGCTTGATTTGTATTTCTTTGTATTTCTTTATTAAACTTCTTGCATTTGGATCCAATCTGTCTCCATGTCGTCACAACCACCATTGTCAAATTCGCCTAACATAAATCCAGCAGAAGTTTGTCAGATACAAGCTGCATTTTCTCATCAAAGTGATGTACTAAAGGGAACAACTGCAGCTATTGTCGAACATCAACGATCATCTCACTCAATACATACGTTCACTTCCTATCCTCAAAGCTCTCCGGTAAGACTAGCTTTGCCTATCAAATTTTATACCTGAAGGGGGCAGGATATTCCTGAACAACTCCTAAAGTTAAAGCAAGGATCACGCACGGCAGTTGACTATGCTATTGAATTTAGAACGCTGGCAGCCCAGAGGGGATGGAATGACGTTGCACTCAAGGCAGCATTCAACCAAGGATTAAATACAAGAATTCAAACTGAACTAGCCTGCAAAACAGTGGATTTGACATACAATGAATTCATAACCCTGGCCATCAAGATAGATAACTTACTACGTAGCAATTCATGCATTTATAAACAACGAACAATCAACCTGGAACAACCCCAGACATGCCCAGACACTCCAGAACCCATGCAGTTTGCTGCCACTCGTCTCTCTACTGAAAAAAAAAGATTGTTGTCAACATGAAAACCTGTGCTTCTACTGTGGAGAAGAGGATCATCACACAGCTTTCTGTCCCCACAAAGCCAAGAAATCTTCCTGAACCAAATACAGTGTGGGTACTATTGAATTCCCCACCTTTTCTAAGTTCAGCTTCCTTCTGAATTGTGAGTTAAGTTATGATACTGCCTCTCAATGTGTTTCAGGGTTAGTGGATTTTGGATTAGCAGTTAATGTTATTAGCCAGGAACTCACAGACAAATTAAAAATACCAATATCCCCTTGCATTCCAGTCATCAATACAACCACAATTGACAATAGTACCATCGGCTCAGGGATTAAAGCCATCACACAACCTGTATCACTCTGCATTGGACTGTTCCATAAGGAGGCCATCACATTCTATGTGGTCCCATCATGCAAACAGCTTACCATCCACGACCCAACCATTTCCTGGAATCAAGGTGAACTTACACACTGGTCTACTCATTGTCAACAACGCTGCTTTTCCAAGATGTTGTCTCTACCATGCTTATCCACCAGCATTGAAAGCCCAGAGGTCCATTCGCAAGTAACGTAACAACAGCCCTATATGGAATTTGCAGAGGTGTTCAACAAATCTAATGCAGCCCAACAACCGCCTCATCGATCTTAGGATTGTGCTATTGAACTGCTACCTAATATGTCTTCACCCAAAAGTAAAATTTATCCACTGTCTCGTCCTGAAACTCAAGCCATGGAAACATACATTAAGGAGGCCCTCTCTTCTGGTTACATTCGACCCTCTACTTACCCAGCTGCAGCAGGATTTTTCTTCATAGAGAAGAAAGATGGAGGCCTCAGTCCATGTATTGACTGAATAACTTCAACAACTTGTAGGAGTCCATCTATTAGCCCAATGACGAAACTAACAGCATGGTCGAAGGTTTAATGCATGTAAGCCTTTTCTAGTGCTTCTGAAAATAATTTTATTATTTATTAGAATTTATTTATATTCGTTTTTTTAGCTCCGAATTCAATCTAACTCCAATTTAAATTATCCTAAAATTTAGATTATATTTCTAATTGTAAAAACGGATCACATTCATCATTTAGGATTTAATTTAGAGTTTTGATATCTTCTAAGGTCAGATATTCTAATTGTACGTACATTAGGGACCAACATCGCTCAGAGTTCCACACCCCGGGTTTGCGCTTCTTCTCACGGACAATATGTCGACACTCTGAAAATAGTCAGAGGATGCAGGATTAACTATATTTGAATAAGCTGGTCGCAGTAACGCTTACCTAGTCTTAAAAAAACAATAGGTTACTGTCGTAGCCCCGGTTCTCTGAAACATCGAGTGGAGAGATCCACCTATGGGAAGGCATCCGTGCCTGACCTCTGCAGAAGCATCCAATTGCACCAAGTCTGGCTTGACAGACAGAAGCGCGTGCCCAATGGCAGGTAAAGAACCGCCACTTTACCTGTGCGCATAAATCATTCTGCACGCGCTGCTATTCCTCAGTGAGCATATTCGCTTCTCGTGCAGCAAGCGGGGCAAACTTGGTGGATCTCTCCACTCGATGTTTCAGAGAACCGGGGTTACGACAGTAACCTATTGTTCTCTTTCATCATCTCGTGTTCGAGATCCACCTATGGGAGATATGGACAGCTCCCCGGTTGCCCAATACACTCACAGCGAGGCCCACCAAGCCAGCGGACGGTCTCCTGAAAGGCGGTGCATGACATGTCACAAAGCATGTGGTAACACCTGAAAACACAATATGCTAGAGCATATATATATATATATATATATATATATATATATATATATATATATATATATATATATATACAATATATGTATTTGTACATATAAAATGTATATAATTTGTGTCAGGTGAGGGTATGATAACACTAGGGACAAATTTAAGCCAAGTTAGACCAACTAGGCTCAAAAAGTTGTAAAAAGCATACGGCACAGGGCTACAAAGAGCCCACACCTAAGACAGAATGAGCTACCGGAGTCTGAGTAACATCAAGACGGTAGTATCTGACAAATGTATGTGGAGAGGCCCAGCTTGCAGCGGCACAAATGTCCTGCAAGGAAACCCCTCTAAATAGAGCCCAAGAAGCAGCCATGCCTCTAGTGGAATGTGCTCTGAGGCCCCCTGGAGGCCGCACTCCCTTAGATTCATATGCCAGAGAGATGGCTTCCACAAGCCAATGAGAGAGGCGTTGTTTAGAAATGGGATTCCCCCTGTTTGGGGGGGCCCAAGAAATGAAGAGTTGGTCACTTCTTCTAAAAGAGCTGGTCCTGTTGATATAGGCCCGCAGAGCTCGAACAGGACATAAAGCATTAAGCCTCTGATCCTCCGTGGAGGACAATGGAGGAGGGTGAAAAGCGGAAAGCTCTACCCCCTCACAAGAAAAATTAGGGAAGCATTTTGGCATAAAGGCCGGGTTAGGCCTGAGAGAAACTTTTTCTCCACTGAGGGAGAATTTAATGCACGAGGGGTGAACAGAGAGTGCATGTAGATCACTGACACGTTTAGCTGAAGCCAAGGCCAGCAGCAGAGCTGTCTTGAAAGACAGATGCTTCAGAGAAATAGCCTCTAGGGTCTCAAAAGGATGGTGAGTCAAAGCATCCAGCACCATGGAGAGGTCTCACTCAGGAACAACTCTTCTAGTGACTGGAAGGGAACGACGGGCACCCTTCATAAATCTACGAACAAGAGGGTGTTGCCCAGCCGTGCTGCCATCAAACCCTACATGACATGCAGTGATGGCTGCTAGATAGACCTTGATTGTAGAAAATGATTTTCCACAGTCCATAAGGCCTTGCAGAAAGCCCAAAATATCAGCGACTGAGCACTGATATGAAATCAGTCTGCGCTCCTCACACCATTCCTCAAACACGCGCCACTTGCAGTCATAAAGGGATCGTGTGGAGGAGGCTCTAGCGTTCTGAATAGTTGCAATAACACGTGGAGAAAGCCCCAGTGTATTTAGGTTTGCCCTTTCACGGGCCAAGCCCAGAGAGCCACCCTGTCTGGACGAGGGTGGTAGATTTTCCCATTCGCTTGGGACAGGAGGTCCGTACGTAAAGGGAGGGGCCATGGCTGTGCATGTAGAAGAGGGATTATCTCTGCCAGCCATGGAGCCCTGGGCCACCTCGGTGCTATCAGGATCAGTCTCAAGCCTTGTTCCTTCACCCTGAATAGGGTTGGGGTTATTAGGCAAAGAGGAGGGAACGCATAGAGCAGCACCTTGGGCCATGGATGAGCCAGTGCGTCCATGCCGAGGGGGGCATCCTCGTCCTGTAGCGAGAAGAACATAGGACAATGAGCGTTTTCGCGCGAGGCGAAGAGATCGACGTCTGCCTGGCCGAATCTCTTCCAAAGCAGGCCCACTATTTGAGGATGGAGACGCCACTCCCCGTAGAGTAGGTTCCCCCTTGACAAAAGGTCTGCACCCCTGTTCAAAACGCCTGGGACATGGGTCGCCCGTAACGACAGAAAATGTTGCCTTCTCCATACTAAAAGCTTGTTAGCTAAGGCGTGGAGCTTGGAGGATCGCATCCCCCCTTGGCGGTTGATATGTGCTACAGCTGTAGTGTTGTCGCACCGCACTAGCACATGATGCCCCTGCAGGCGGGGCAGAAAATGTTTTAGAGCTTTCCACACAGTGAGAAGCTCCAAATAATTTATGTGGGCTGAGTGAAGTGTGTGGGACCACACGCCGTTCACTATCCTGCCCTCCTGTGTGGCGCCCCACCCTGTCAGCGAGGCATCTGTCGTTACCACTTTGCGCATCATGACAGCCCCGAGGGGGCTCCCATGAGCGTAAAACTCTGCGTTCCTCCAGTGTCGCAGCGCTGTTGTGCACGAGCGCGAGACTGTGACATACAGGGAGAGATCGCATAACGGGCTGAGATGAAGAGATAAAACCCACTTCATGAACGCCCTCATTCTCAAAAGACCTAGTGGCAGGACATGAATAGCCGAGGCCATGAGACCTTGTAGTCTGAGACATGTACGATACTGTACCCTTGCTCCTTCCCTGAATTGTGAGAGACAATTCAGAAGAGAGAGAATGCGCTCTTGCGACAGGCGCGCGCGCATCGTAATTGAATTCAGCTCCAGTCCCAGAAAAGTCACATTTTGGGATGGAGTGAAACTGCTTTTGCTCACATTCACCCGGAAACTGAGTGCTTTGATGTGAGTGAGCACACGGAAAGTATTTTGAATTACTTTCTCTCGCGATGATCAGCCAATCGTCTATGTATGTCAGGATCTTGAGACCAGCTGTTCTCAGCGGCGCAAGCCCTGCCTCCGCACACTGACAGAACGTCCTCGGGCTTAGTGAGAGCCTGAACGGAAGAACTGTGAACTCGTAGCAAACGCCCTGGTAAGCGAAACGGAGAAATTTCATGTGCGGAGGATAGATGCTTATGTGGAAGAAAGCATCTTTCAGATCGATCAATGTGAACCAATCGTTCTGATTTACTGAGCGTAAGAGAGAACCGTGTGTTAACATTCTGAAGCTGTATTTCCTCAAATGTTTGTTCAACACTCTGAGATCCAAAATAGGACGAAGAGAGGCGTCTTTCTTTGGAACTAGGAAATAACGAGAGTAAAACCCCTGCCCGATCAGGTGCGGGGGTACCACTCGAACCGCCCCCTTCTGCAGGAGAGAGATTTCGTCTTTCAGAATGTGAGCAGAGCTCTCTTCTGTTTGAGAAGAGAGAACTCCGTTGAAACGCGGGGGTCTTTTGGCAAACTGAAGCCTGTATCCCCTGGTTATTGTGTGAATTACCCATTCGGGTGCTGACACAGACTGCCAGGCTGTTACCTGATTCGCAAGTGACCCCACACACACCGGAGAACTGCTTACTGCAAATTCGGCCAGTTTGTTCATTTCTGGTGCAATGGCGCCCTCTAGTGGACAAACTAGGGGTGACATGCAGGGGTTCACAGAAATGTGTTCTTTTGGGAACGAATTCATTTGATTCGTTTGTTTTGAGGTGTATTTTGTGTGTTTTGTGTTTAGGAACACATGGGCCGAAGCCTTTATTTGAGTGAGGGGAACAAAGTTTGAACGGTGTGGTGACACTGCTTGAACACTTTTCCTCACAACAGACCCCTTGAACCTGGGGCGAGAACACACAACGTCCACTGAACACATGGGGTGGACAACCTCCTTTTGAGCTATTCTCCGTCTTTTGGACAGAAGCTCTGGGGCAGGAAAATAGTCTGTAGGGCTTGTTGCCTGTGAACACAGACTCGGCGCCCCCATTGGCTGAACATCAGGCCGGCCGCTTGCGTTTCGGATCCAAGGGGGTTTGCTGCAGCGGGCGTTGTTCTTCCCCAAGGTTTTGCGGAAGGATGGTTGCCCTGTCGCGGAGGGGGTCTGGTGCGAGGTTTATCCTTGCCCTGATGGAAATTCCGCCCTGTGGCAGGGGGAATAGGGGCGCGCGCTGGGGGCACCTGGCGTGGAGCCGCTTTCCTAGGAAGACATAATCTGAAGGCTTCATCCTCCTTCTTTTTGTCGTCGCAGCGTTGTTGCATTAATGCAACAGCGGGGCCAAAGAGAGCCTGTCCGGGCTCTACCGGGGCGCCCGCAATCCGCCTCTTTTCACTGTCAGGGAGGCCCGACAGATTCAACCAGAGCGCGCGCTCTCCTACCACCGAAAGCGCCATGGAATGCCCGCAGGCTTGGACGGCCTGACGTGCGTTACTAAGAACGAGGTCGTTAACTGTGAGAATCTCCTTCCCTTGTCCAGTTGCTGTCCCAAGTCATCCAACAGCTCCTCCTGGTAAGCGGAGAGGAGCGAGGAGACATTAAGAGCCCTCACAGTTACGGCTGAGGACCTATAGGCGGCCTGGTGAACAGAGGCAGAAAAGCGGTCCATTTTGTTTGGCAGGACCGGTTTCGGGGGGGCGAGTAGCCCGCCCTGAATGGGGCTGAGGTGTCGAGCGATTGATGGCTCGATAACGGGTGGGTCACCCATGCCGATCGATGCCATATCCTTTACCTCCAGACCCGCGAGACCTTGTTTAAGGTTGAGCGGGTTGCCCCAGTAGTGCTTCATGTGCTTCGCACACGCTGGGAGGACGGGAAAAAGTTGTTTCCTCGGGCCTGGTGGAGGCCCCAGCAACTTCCCATCATAAATGTCCCTCTCCTGGTCGGTGGCACTCTGTGGAGCTGGCCATTCGATGTTGAGGCGAGTGGCCGCTCGCTCACACACATCTAGGAGGATGGACTGGGGTACGGTCGCGGGAGTGTGAATCTGGGGAGCGCCAGAGGGCGGGATGGCCTCCTCGTCCTCTGAAACACCCAGAAGACCCGCGTCGTCATCGTCGCCAGAACAGGCCGATTCATCAGCGAACGGCGGAACACCCACGAAGATGTCCTCTTTGGGGAACGCAGGATAGGGCTGGTCAGCCCAGTCGAGAGACATAGCGCCCCGGGAGTCCCCCGGCTGCGCGCTGTCGTCACCATGTCCCCCATCCGAATCGGAAAATTCAACACATTGAGTTGCTGCAACTTTCATACGACGCCGCAGAAGTTTTTTCGGTAATTTAAGACAATGGCTGCAATTCTCCGGGGTTTCCAACGCCTCTTGAGCGTGCTTGAGGCCCAAGCAGACAACACAGAAGGGGTGTGGGTCCTTTGCAGCAATAAGCCCGCCACACACGGCCGGGCAGGCCCGTGATGAGTGCTCGGGAGAAGCGGCAGATTTAGAAAGTGACATATCCGAGGCGGGCAGCTGTGGACAGGGACAGGTGTAAGAGGAGCGTGGGCAGCTCGGGATGCGAAAACCACAACTAACCTGGTCGGATAACAGACTGTCACGTCTGGTGGAGGCTGATCGAAAGATATGTCCTCCTGAAGACACGTAAATGAGCAGCAGTAATCCAACCGAGCTGTAGAGTTGCAGAGTCAGCGAGAAGCGAATGTTAACTGAGGAATAGCTGCGTGTGCAGAATGATTTATGCGCACAGGTAAAGGGGCGGTTCTTTACCTGCCATTGGGCATGCGCTTCTGTCTGTCAAGACAGACTTGGTGCAATTGGATGCTTCTGCAGAGGTCAGGCACGGATGCCTTCCCATAGGTGGATCTCGAACACGAGATGATGAAAGAGAACAGATCCTTAGCCAAGCCCATACAACTTGCTACTTCCAGTGGTTAAATGATTAAAAGGTGTACATGTTATAGGCTCTCTAAGGCTATGTATAATCAAATGTGTGTAACAGGTTACACTATCAAATCAATCTGGACATCAGAAGCCTAGAATTCGACTACTGGAGGTAATGAGCATTTGCTGAAAAATGACAGAAACCACTATATAGGTAAGTATTTGAAATGTTTATAGATATATTTTTCCGCAGATCTTTCCCCAAAATAAAATTAACAAAATACAATAAACAATTAAAACACAATAAAACAAAATAAAGTTCAATTGAAATTACATTGAAAATGTAAAGAAAACCACTTGTTCAGAATCAACAAACTCAGTATTTTTCACTTCAAAAGGAAAATAGTTTGATTTCCAAGTGTCCGTGCGCTGGTATTAGTCTTTTTTCTTAATCAGTTCTCAGGAAAAAAAACACGAACAGTCTCTATCCAGAAACGGAAAAAAACAGTCTTTTACCTTGAGCTGGAAAAATAAAAAGTATTTAAGTACTCTCCTGGTTCAGTAGGGTGAATTTCCAATTTCCTTTTCTAGTGTCCGAATAGGTTGGCCCGCCATCAATGTGAATCAGTCTTCAATCAAAAACACCAAAGAAAAAAACCTGACCTGTACAAAAGGCCAAAAGCATGACTACATTTAGTCAATGATATCATCATATCAGGTAAGTATTTCCACATACAAGCAAATAACATATTAATCATTACAATTAACCTGTATCTCTTTTTTTTAGGCATGTATACAAGGCGATATGCATGTGAACATACACGTGAAGGGAAATAATAACACGTGGAGACAACTAAATACAGTATATATCACACAACAGCAAAATAAACTCTTGTTTTTCTACAAACTGTGTTTGTTCGTCATTTAACATTAAATTCAGATTGTTTACAAAGTAATTAAACTCACCATGTCCATATATTCACTCCTCAACAACACAATGATGCAATTTTCCCATCGATCGTCACAGGAACAATTTAACGACGGAATCCTGTTCAAATACTTCTCTATGAAAGCTTTTTGTAAGTTTCTCAAACTAGTTTCAAAGTTATAATCTGATTTCACAGTTTAAATCATCAAATCTAGCGATCTCACTCTCTCCTCCTCCACAGTCTGGCAATCTCTTCCCACTGCGTCAGCAAGCGCAAATCCCTCCCACACATCACTGATTGGCTAAACCAATAGCATGTGAATATTTCACATTATTATTTTTAAACAATTTATTTCTTATTAAGAACATTTTAGAACAATGAATCCACAGTTATATGTTGTTTTATCCCCTGATCATTTATATTATTTTATAAATGTACAAATATAACCCTTCAGTAATCTGGGTTACATCCTCCCCCACTTAACTGTGCACGTCTCGTGACAGTTTAGAATAACTTAACATATTATACATCCTGTATGGAGGATTTCCCAGGTAAATCATTCAGACTTTCACTATTATCCAATGCATTAAGCAAAACAGTGTTTAAGCCTTGGAAAAAGGAATGCACTACGTGCATTAAAGGGTTTCCAAGCTGTGGATAGGTAAGCATTTTAGGACCCTTTCTTTGTCTAGTTGATCGTCTGGGAAGGTCTTCTAAAAGATCATTCCCCTCCTCGTCAGAGGTCTGGGTCTGTCCACTACATTCCTCTTGAGAATTTTCTTGATCATTAACTGACTTTGCATCAGGAATTGGACTTGACTCCGTGATCTCTGAGACATCAGGTAAGGAGTCTGTTGGAACACCAACAGGTAAGTGTTCTCTTATAATTTCAGTAGATGGAGCTTGCTCTGGAACATCCGCAGGTAAGTCACTACTTTGATCACTCTGAGCTACTTTGTCCGCTGAACGTGAATGAATAACCTCAGGGTTATGAGGGAACTCATCAGAGACATTTGGCCTAAGCACTTGGTGAACCGTAGTAAATCTTGTCTCATCAATTGGATAAGCTCCACACATCATTTCAGGAATGTCATTATCCATCTCAAGAACAGAAACTGAACTGTCAAGGATCTGTGAATCAGGATTCTTCTGAGTATTATGTCTTACATTAGGTTTACTCACAACTGGATCTGGGATCTTGGAAGCAGGTAAGAATCCACAGGGAAGCAAAAGATCTCTATGAAGAGTACGAAGTGGACCATCTTTTGTTTCTGGCCGGACAGTGTAAACTGGTAAGTTAGCAGCTTGTTTTACAACAACATAGATGTCAGATTCCCATCGGTCAGCTAGCTTATGCTTTCCACGGATGCGTACATTCCTTACTAGAACACGATCTCCGACTTCCAAAGAAGAATTAGTTACATGTTTATCATACCGGATTTTGTTCTTTTCAGCAATCCTCCGCGCATTTTGTGAAGCAACCTCATAACTTTCCTTTAGATGAGATTTAAGACTTTGAACATACTGTGAATGAGACACTTGTTTACAGTCTTTACATGGCAATCCAAAAGCAAGATCAAGCGGCAACCGTGGTTGACGGCCAAA
Source organism: Danio rerio (assembly GCF_052040795.2). Lineage (NCBI taxonomy): Eukaryota > Metazoa > Chordata > Actinopteri > Cypriniformes > Danionidae > Danio > Danio rerio. Next base: position 21,954,495 of record NC_141029.1, on the reverse strand, counting down.
CATCAACTCATATGGAGAAAATCCTGTAGACTCGTGTTTAGTACAATTATATGCATGTACCAAGGGTTTGACAAAATCCTTCCAATGACTTTTGTCCTTTTCTTCCAACGTTCCGAGCATATTTAACAAAGTACGGTTAAACCGTTCCACAGGATTTCCTCGAGGATGATATGGTGTTGTTCTAATCTTTTGGATTCCCGCAATTGCACAAAGTTCCTTGATGGTATGAGATTCGAAATCTGGTCCTTGGTCACTATGTAACCGCTCAGGGAAACCATAATGCACAATGAACTGATCCCATAGGCACTTTGCAACAGTTCTTGCTTTCTGATTCGGCGTTGGTATGGCCACTGCATACTTCGTAAAGAAATCGGTAATAACCAAGATATCACGAGTATTGCTCTTATCTGGTTCAAGAGAAAGAAAATCCATGCAAACAAGTTGTAAGGGTCTTGTGGCTTGAATGTTTACTAAGGGCGCACTTTTCTGCGGCAAGGATTTCCTACGTACGCAACGACTACAAGTCTTAATTTTGTGCTCCACTTCAGTTCCCATCCTTGGCCAATAGAACCTAGAACGGACCAAATCTAGCGTCCTTTCTGTTCCCATATGACCCATTTGATCATGTAGACTGTTCAAAGCAAAACTTCTAAGATCCTCTGGCAAAACCAGTTGGAAATTGACAGAGTCTCCTTCTCGTCGTCGTCTTTACAGAACTCCATCTATCAACTCAAGACGGTCCCATTCTCGTAAGTAAAATGGAAGATCTGGATATTCTAGTCGTAATGCAGGCAGAGGTTTTTCACCAGATTCCATGCACATCACTACCTCACGGATGACAGGATCACATCTCTGCCGTTCAGCCAAGTCTTCCTTCATAAGGAGAGGTAAAGCAGCTAATCCGTTTAGACTATCCTCTTGTTCGAAACATACTGGCACAGCATCAGGATGGATTGCCAAAGATTCCACTAGAGTGACACCAGAATCATCACTTTGTTGGACAGAATGCTTCTCACAAATAGCTCGGATTATATCTCTATCAGTATTCTGTGGATTCTCAGTATCCATGGTATGATACTCCACGAACTTATTGATCCTTTCAAACTCCTTTGCCGATAACTGGTCTTCTGGCAATGATTCATGTGGTCTCCTAGACAAACTGTCTGCATCAACATTTTGTTTACCAGCCCAGTACTGCAGCCGAAATGAGAATGTTGAAAGTGCAGCAAGCCACCGGTAGCTGGTAGCATCCAATTTAGCTGTCGTCAGAAGGTATGTCAATGGATTGCTATCTGTTATGACAGTAAATGTGCCGCCATAAAGATAATCATGAAATTTCTCAGTTACAGCCCATTTAAGGGCAAGGAACTCGAGTTTATGGGCCGGGTATCGGGCCTCGCTATACGACAAGCCTCTACTAGCAAATGCAATAACACGTTGCTTCCCATTTTGCTCTTGATATAATGCAGCTCCCAATCCTGTGGTGCTAGCATCGGTGTGAACAACATAAGGAAGTTTGGGGTCCGCAAATCCCAAGACGGGAGCAGTAGAAAGCTTTTCAATTAGGATTTCAAATGCTCTCTGGCAAGTAGCTGTCCAACGTCCGCCAAAAGGCTCTTTTGGATCATGGTATTGATATTCCTTTTCAGCTTTCTTACAACTCTTCTTCAAGGGTGGATAACCAGAAGTCAGTTCATTTAAGGGCTTTGCTATTTGTGAGTAGTCTTTAATAAACCTACGGTAGTAGCCTGAAAAGCCTAAAAATGACCTTAACTCCTTAAGGTTCCTTGGACAAGGCCAGGTCTTTATAGCCTCAATCTTTTCAGGGTCTGTTGCCACGCCTTGCTCGGATACTACATGACCCAAGTATCTAACAGAGGTCTGGAAAAAACGGCACTTTTCTGGTGAAAGTTTTAGCCCATACTCCTTCAGACGACCAAGAACTTGTAGCAAACGTCTCTCATGTTCCTCAAGGGATGCAGAAAAGACAATCAAATCATCCAAAAACACTAGCACTTCTTTCAGGTTAATGTCACCCATACACTTTTCCATTAGCCTTTGGAAAGTGCTTGGGGCGTTGGTTACCCCCTGGGGCATACGATTAAATTCCCAAAACCCCAGGGGACACACAAAGGCCGTTTTCGGTTTGTCTTCCTCTGCAACTTCAATCTGATAGTAGCCAGATTTTAAGTCTAGTACAGTGAACCACTTGGATCCATTTAAAGCTGAAAATGTCTCATCAAGGTTCGGCAAAGCATATGCGTCCTTGATTGTTTGAAGATTTAACTTCCGATAATCGATGCAGAGTCGTACATCTCCATTTTTCTTTCTGACTACAACAATTGGCGAAGAAAAAGGGGATTCTGACTCGCGTATGACTCCACTTAAAAGAAGTTCCTGAAGGTGTTTTCTTACAGCCCCAATATCACGTGGATGAATTGGTCTAGTGCGGTGTTTGAACGGAGATTCATCATGTAATATGATGCAATGTTTCATTTTTTGTGTATGTCCAAAATCCAGATCATGTTGAGCAAAGACTTCTGGCATCTCACGAAGTTTCTTTGTGATTCGATCCTTCCATTCCTGTGATAATGGAGAATCACCAAAATTTAAAATGAACTCTTCTTCTTTGATTACTTTGGGCTCATCACTTTGGAATCCCTGTTTAGGTATAGCGTTGTCAGAAGAAAGCACTGACTCCAAAGCATGGATCTCTGCAATGACACACCTCTGTGGGATAGTGATATTGTGATCAGTCTCATTTGTGAGAACCACAGGAAGATGGCTATATCGTCTAGAAGGGAAAGTAAGTAAACAATTTTTCACCACAATTCCACCGGGTAAGAAAGATATGGAGGGGTGTTCCACAACAATCCATTTATCAGTAGGAAAGCCATGCATATGGGCAATGCCCTCTAAAACGACAGTTTGGCCAGCCGCCATGACTTCTGGTACCTTACTCCTCAACCATATTTGAACAAGAGCACCAGCATTATGTTTGTGCCGCAATCTGATGGTATTCAGGACAGTTCTGTAGCCAAACAAGGAAGGCTGGAAGGTCATAGAACTCGTTTTCAAGTGTTCATCATAAAGGGTGTCCAAAGTATTTGTCCCTATAATAATTAAAGGCATGGTGCAAGACTCTGGCTCTGGAACCACCAAAGCGACAGTAGGTAATTCAACACTTGTCCCAATAAACTCTGCAGGAAAAGTTATATTCAGTTCTATGTACCCAATGTAAGGCAAGGCAAGGCAAGGCAAATTTATTTATATAGCACATTTCATACACAATGGCAATTCAAAGTGCTTTACATAAACAAGAATAAAAGAAACAAGTAAAAAAAAAAAAATAAATAAATAAAAATAAAAATAAAAACAAATAACAAAAATGCATAAAAACAAAACAAAACATAAAAACAGGTAAAATGTGATATAAAAGAATGAAGAAGAAGAGAAAAACATGATAGTGCAATCTGTCGGACGCAGCACAGTGCTCATTCAGTAAAGGCACAGCTAAACAGATGTGTTTTCAGTCTTGATTTGAATGTGCCTAATGTTGGAGCACATCTGATCATTTCTGGAAGCTGATTCCAGCAGCGAGGGGCGTAGTGGCTAAAAGCCGATTCACCCTGCTTTGACTGAACTCTTGGAACTTCTAGTTTATATGATCCTAAAGATCTGAGTGATCTGTTAGGTTTGTATTGAGTGAGCATATCTGTGATGTATTTAGGTCCTAGGCCATTTAGTGATTTATAGACCAGTAATAATACTTTAAAATCTATTCTGAATGTAACTGGCAGCCAGTGTAAAGACCTGAGGACAGGTGTGATGTGCTCTGATTTTCTGGTTCTGGTTAGAATTCTGGCTGCAGCGTTCTGGATGAGCTGCAACTGTCTGACTGTCTTTTTAGGAAGGCCAGTGAGGAGTCCATTACAGTAATCCACCCTGCTGCTGATAAAAGCATGAACAAGTTTTTCTAAATCTTCACTAGAAACAAAGCATCTGATTCTTGCTATGTTTTTGAGATGATAGTATGCTGATTTACTGACTGCTTTGACATGACTGTTGAAACTCAGATCTGACTCAAGAGTCACACCAAGATTCTTGACCTTATTTTTTGTCGTTTGACCTTTAGTGTCAAGGTACGCATTTACCTTGAGAACCTCATCTTTGTTTCCAAACACAATAATTTCAGTTTTCTCTTTGTTTAACTGAAGAAAGTTTTGGCACATCCAATTGCTCATTTCATCAATGCATTGGCAGAGGGTGTCAATGGGGCTGTAGTCATTAGGCAGTAAGGCTAGGTAGATCTGAGTGTCATCAGCATAGCTGTGGTAGGAGATTTGGTTCTTTCTCATTATTTGGCTTAGAGGGAGCATGTAAAGGTTGAACAGGAGAGGTGCAAGAATCGAGCCTTGTGGGACTCCACACGTCATGGGTGTCCACCTCGACCTATGGTCACCTATACTGACATGGTAACCTCTACCTTCTAGGTAAGATCTAAACCATTTGAGGACCGTGCCAGATAGCCCGACCCAGTTTTCCAGCCTATCCAGAAGTATGCTGTGATCGACAGTGTCAAATGCAGCACTGAGATCCAACAATACCAGCACTGTTATTTTACCTGAATCTGTATTTAGGCGTATATCATTGATTATCTTTATAAGAGCGCTCTCTGTACTGTGATGTGCTCTGAACCCCGATTGAAAATTGTCTAAACACCCCCTGAAGTTTAAGAACTTGTTAACCTGGTTAAAAACAAATTTTTCAATGATTTTGCCAATGAAAGGGAGATTTGAGATTGGCCTGTAATTGCTCAATAGGGTGTTATCCAGGTTGCTCTTCTTCAAGAGGGGTTTAACAACTGCAGTTTTAAGTGAGGTTGGAAAAACCCCTGATAGAAGTGAAGCATTTACCACTTTAAGAAGATCCATTTCTAAACATGTAAACACCGTTTTGAAGAATGATGTGGGGAGCGTGTCAAGACTGCAGGTTGATGTTTTCATAACTTGCACAGTCTCTTCTAAGATTTTGCTGTTAATTGCCATGAAATCAGACATAGTGTCTGATTTCTTAAGTTGTGGTTGAGCTTGTTTGATATCGACACAACTTGGCTGATTGGATGAGCTGATTGCCTTTCTGATATTATTAATCTTATCAGTGAAGAAATGAGCAAACTCATTACATTTGCTTTCAGAGAGGAGCTCACTGGGAATCTGACTGGGGGGGTTTGTGAGTCTCTCTATCGTTGCAAAGAGTGTACGAGCATTATTTAAGTTGCTGTTTATAAGGCTTGAAAAGAAAGTCTGTCTAGCAGTGTTTAGTTCCATATTAAAGGCATGAAGACTGTCTTTATAGATATTATAATGGACTACTAGTTTCGTTTTTCTCCACATACGCTCAGCTTTTCTGCACTGTCTTTTCATCATTTGTACTCTCGGTGACCTTGTCCAAGATCCCTTTTGCCTGCCAGTCATCTTCTTGACTTTAACAGGAGCGATGTCATTTATGACATTCTCAATTTTCGAATTGAATAAATCAAGGAGAGAATCAACAGAATCTGCAGATATACTTGGTGCTAGCGATATGGCCTTCATAAACTGCTCACTAGTGTTCTCATTTATGCATCTCTTTCTGACAGAGACTGATCTGTCTTTAATAGCTGGAGTGATCAATATATCAAAAAAGATACAGAAATGATCAGATAGTGCCACATCCTTAACAACAGTTGATGAAATGTGTAAACCCTTAGTTATAAGTAGATCAAGAGTGTGTCCACGATTGTGTGTGGGTCCTTGAACATGCTGAGTCAGATCAAAAGTGTTAAAAACAGTCATCAGTTCTTTTACAGCATTGATTTCTGGATTATCAATGTGAATATTAAAATCCCCAGCAATACTAAAATAATCAAATTCAGAGGTTACTATTGATAACAGCTCTGTAAAATCCTCAATAAAAGCTGGAGAATATTTTGGAGGTCTGTAGATAATGATTAGTAAGATGCGTGGAGCACCTTTTAGTGCTATACTCAGATATTCAAAAGACAAATAGTCACCAAATGACACTTGTTTACATTCATACACATCTTTAAACAGGGCAGCGATGCCTCCACCTCTCCTATTAGCTCTGCAAACACTCAAAAAGTCAAAGTTTAAAGGAGCTGCTTCATTCAGAACTGCTGCACTACAACTGTCATCTAGCCAAGTTTCAGTTAAAAGCATAAAATCAAGGCAATTTGTGTTGATAAAATCATTGACTAAAAGAGACTTATTGTTGAGCGATCTGATGTTTAAAAGCGCTAACTTAACAGTTTTAGCTGTTTTTTCTATAGTAGTCTCAGATCTACATTTAATAGACACCAGATTTGAATGATTTGCTAAACGGCCTGATGAAGTCTTTGGTTTTCTGTCACTTAACACAACACATATCTGCTTAGAGAAAGCTACAGACACACTGGGTTCCTGCTTGTTCTGAAAACATTTGATAAAGACACTGTTATCTAAGCAGGTCCCCGACACACATCACAGAGAGCTCTTGTGTTCACCAGCTGAAGATGGGGCGTTGTTGTTTGGGCCCTGGCGGTGTGATCGGAGGGCTCTTCCAGGTGGGCTCATAGGTGGTTGTGGAGCAGGCCGCTTTTTGGTTGGTAACTGGGGGCTTGCGGCAATGGAGTGTGAAAGTTTAGTTCCAGCATATACCAGTTCCTCCATCTTTTTTGAAAAACCCAAGAGTGGTGAACATTGTGACAATGAGAACGTGTCCGGTGACAGAGGCTGTGCATCTGGAGATTCTGTCTGCAGAAATATGTTTTCCTGAGGATCATTTTTGAGTGACGAGACTTGATGCTGTTCTGATGCGTCACAGTCTGCCTGTGTTGAGCAGAGGGCAACTGATAGTGTCTCTATCAACATTGGGTGTTTTGGCTGCGTGGCATTATCACTGTCCTTGGGTGATTCGTCAGCCACAAGTCCACTCAGGAGCTGATTTGAAGTCCTGTGGTCATCCGAACATTTGCTAGGTGTGTGTTTGCAATTCAGTTCAGTGGCATACACAGCTGATGGATGATTGAGGGAGAAAAAAATATTGTCCTTTAGCACCTTTGCACCAAGTTTGTTTGGATGAAGGCCATCTGATGTAAACAGCTGTCTTTGGTTCCAGAAGAGATTGAAGTTGTCGATGAAATTCAGTCCTTTCTTGTTACATGTTTTCTGTAGCCATACATTTAGACCAAGAAGCCGTGAAAACATATTTGTCCCTCTTGCAGGGAGTGGTCCACTTATGAACGCCTGAACCTTCAATCTCTCAACTGTTTCCAAGAGCTCACAGAAATCTTTCTTGAGTAGTTCTGACTGTTCTTTCCGAATATCATTCTTCCCCACATGGATGATAATCCGTTTTGCCGTCTTGTGCTTTTTCAGAATTTCCTCAAGCTCTTTGTTTACATCAGAAACTGTTGCATGAGGAAAGCAGTATGTCATTGTAGATCTGCTCCTGAAATTCTTGATTATTGAATCTCCTACGACTAGTGTTCTTATCTCAGGTGTGATCGGAGCAGAATGCCGCTGTCTAGTCGGCCTTGAGCCTCTGTTCCATGCAGAATTAGTTGCTGAATCATGCGATCTCTGTCTGACTGCATTTGGGGATTCTTCACCCATATTACTCAAAACTTCATATCTGTTCCGAAGCTGTATTTGAGTCCGAGCTGTATTTGGGGTAGAAGACGCTAATGCGGCAGCGTATGATCTGACCCCTCGAGTACCCTTTGGTCTCGCACCTTGTTTATGCCAATGCTCATTTTCAACAGTTCTTTTCTGTTTTTCTGTGCTCAAAACAGTAGCAGGAACAGATTTATGGGACTCACCGGCTGTGGGCTGAGAGAATCCACAATGAAGCTGAAGTTCTGGTCGGATCGCAAGCAACTTCGTTTCAAGAACTGCAATCTTTTGTAGAAGTTTGTGGCAGTTTGTACAGCAGTGAGAATCTGAATTAATCCGATCCAGAGGCATTTTCACAGCCGTGCCTTACCGTCTCCGGAATGTAAGCAGCTGATAGCTGGTAGCGGGAGGATTGTTTAGACGGTAATTCCTTTCTTGTTAGTAAAGCTATATTCCAGAAAGTTTGTAGAATCGATGCTGATCTTCAAGCCGTGTTGTTTGAGCACTGTGCTGATAGGCTCAAGTTAAAATTAGGGTATAAGATACAAAAGCAAGAGTGCGAAGAGCGGAGCAGTGGGCAAAGACGTCCGAACAGTAGCAAAGCAGGAAGTGATTTCACTGGCACAGAAAGGCCATTCGCACCTTCAACTTCCAACAAATCAGAGATGGAATTGATGGGGGTTTCTGAAAGGTGTTGGTCATAATAGGATAAGGGAATAGTTGTAACTTGGGAGCCTGTGTCGATCAAACAGTTACATTTCTGCCCTAAAATAGTGACTTGTGCGATGCATCTTTCACCAACCAACCCTCTGGGTAATTTGCCATCTTTTATTTTCGAACTATGGCTTTGCATAGAAGCTTTAGTTTTAGGGGGACACTTTAATGTTTCAGTCCCTGGCTGTCCCGCAACAGGAACTGGCTCTGGTTTAAAGCAGCCTTTGCCATATTGTTTTGGGATTCCCACTGGGACTGTTTCTCCCTCAGAAGTTTACGCTTTTCAGCCACAAGTTCTGGGTTGGGCTCTGAATCACAGGAGGAGGCAATGTGGCCATCTTCCCCACATTGAAAACAGTACCATGGCCTGGGTTTGTCAGTTTGTTTATAATGCATAGGCATTGTAGATTCAACACTTGGCTTGGTTGATTTTTTGTCTTTCCGATCTACGGTTTGTGATGCCAGTTTCTTTGGGGCCTCAGATTTAGTAGCGAGTTTAGCTAATTGGCTCTGTAGAGTGGCTATCTGTTTTTTAAGCTCTTTAGCTTCTGTTGCTAATGACAACACATTGCAATCTGTACTTTGCTTAGGTTCATCGCATACCCAGATCCTTTGGGTGTTCATCAGTGCACGCTGCTTGGAACTACCTAGATGTTGCTTCATACGAATGGTTTTTGCAGTATGTTTATCTTCCTCGGTTCGTAACATCAATTAGAAACCATCATCCCAGCAGCCCCGACAAAATTGTTTCAAAAGGTGTCGGTCTGCTTCACTGGCCAACACACCACCACGCTTGATGGCTATGTTCAAGGCTGCCTGAAGCCTATACAGGTAGGCCGAAGGTTTTTCTCCTGCATCCTGCAAGGTATTCATGAATTTAGCGAAAAGTTCATCACCATCTTCGACTGTACCAAAGGCAGAATCTAGCAACTGCAGGTAAGCTGATGGAGCAGCGTCAGCGCTCAGTTGTTTAATGACATCAGCAGCTGGGGGCAAAAGGCTATCTAGAATCTTTCTTGAACCATGAAGATCAGATATTGCAGGATCCTTCAAAACGAGATCGACACTAGAACGCCATGTGTCATAATCTGTCTCATTAGCAGGGCGAGGTTTCCTACCAGAAAACAGTCTGAGTCGCATGGGTATGTGTGCCTGGGCAACACCTTCTCCACTCCTCACCACATGTTCAACAACCAACCTCTGTACTTCTGGTGGGTTAAGTATTGTGGGGGAAGTAAGAACTGAAGAATCAGCGACATGAGCAGCAGTTTGATGCATTTCCTGGTTTCCTTCGTTGCTAGGCTGAGCCATAACTGGAGATGTTTTGCCACTAATTGGCTCTTGACCAGATGGTGTAATAGGGGGTTTGTCAGGAGCTTCAGATACAGAGCTTGCAGGAAGAACTACAGCACTTATTTCTGTTAGCATTTCACTCAACATGCTTCAAAATTTGCCCCACTAAGTTTTGCGATTTCTTTCAATCCCTTTAGGTATGATTTGGTAGCACTACCCCCTAACTGTTGAGTGTACACACTGGATAAGGATCTCACTAAGTAAGTGATATTTGGATCACTAGTCAACTGGTAAGTATATGGCAACAGGGGCTCTAAAGACTGTAAAGCACTGCCACTGTCAAATTCAATAATCACATCCTGATTAAACTCAGATTCAGGGTCTTGAATTTTAACCGATCTAACAATAGAACCGTGTTTTTGCAAGATTTTCATAAATTCTTCATTATCCGCTGTCTCAGTTTCCCCACTAATTATAATAGCATTTGGGATTTTGATACCTTCTTGCATAACTACATCCATTTTAACAGTGAAATGATTAACACCAATAGTATTTTAATCACCTGTCAGTTCTCAGCAATACAGCACCACCTCCTGGCTGGGCTCGCCAATTTTATGTAACAGGTTACACTATCAAATCAATCTGGACATCAGAAGCCTAGAATTCGACTACTGGAGGTAATGAGCATTTGCTGAAAAATGACAGAAACCACTATATAGGTAAGTATTTGAAATGTTTATAGATATATTTTTCTGCAGATCTTTCCCCAAAATAAAATTAACAAAATACAATAAACAATTAAAACACAATAAAACAAAATAAAGTTCAATTGAAATTACATTGAAAATGTAAAGAAAACCACTTGTTCAGAATCAACAAACTCAGTATTTCTCATTTCACTTCAAAAGGAAAATAGTTTGATTTCCAAGTGTCCGTGCGCTGGTATTAGTCTTTTTTCTTAATCAGTTGTCAGGAAAAAAAAACACGAACAGTCTCTATCCAGAAACGGAAAAAAAACAGTCTTTTACCTTGAGCTGGAAAAATAAAAAGTATTAAAGTACTCTCCTGGTTCAGTAGGGTGAATTTCCAATTTCCTTTTCTAGTGTCCGAATAGGTTGGCCCGCCATCAATGTGAATCAGTCTTCAATCAAAAACACCAAAGAAAAAAACCTGACCTGTACAAAAGGCTAAAAGCATGACTACATTTAGTCAATGATATCATCATATCAGGTAAGTATTTCCACATACAAGCAAATAACATATTAATCATTACAATTAACCTGTATCTCTTTTTTTTTAGGCATGTATACAAGGCGATATGCATGTGAACATACACGTGAAGGGAAATAATAACACGTGGAGACAACTAAATACAGTATATATCACACAACAGCAAAATAAACTCTTGTTTTTCTACAAACTGTGTTTGTTCGTCATTTAACATTAAATTCAGATTGTTTACAAAGTAATTAAACTCACCATGTCCATATATTCACTCCTCAACAACACAATGATGCAATTTTCCCATCGATCGTCACAGGAACAATTTAACGATGGAATCCTCTTCAAATACTTCTCTATGAAAGCTTTTTGTAAGTTTCTCAAACTAGTTTCAAAGTTATAATCTGATTTCACAGTTTAAATCATCAAATCTAGCGATCTCACTCTCTCCTCCTCCACAGTCTGGCAATCTCTTCCCACTGCGTCAGCAAGCGCAAATCCCTCCCACACATCACTGATTGGCTAAACCAATAGCATGTGAATATTTCACATTATTATTTTTAAACAATTTATTTCTTATTAAGAACATTTTAGAACAATGAATCCACAGTTATATGTTGTTTTATCCCCTGATCATTTATATTATTTTATAAATGTACAAATATAACCCTTCAGTAATCTGGGTTACATGTGCCTATTAATCAATTCAATTTATGTCATACTATAAAGGTAATGAAGACTCCTCGTAATCTACTGGATACAATGAATTCGCAAAACTCCAGAATTAATCAAAACTTAACATTTTATTTGTCAGGTAAAATTGTATTCTGCCAATTACATAATAAATCATCAGGAAGCAAATTCAAATATGAGAATAACAATATAACATCCATTAATCAAAGATAAATCAAAGAGTTATAGATGCATACCTGACCAGAGAAGTACATTGCAGCATAAGTCTCAGAGATGCTGCAATGGGGTGTCTTTTTACAAGATCTCCCCCCGTCCTAAAACACGTTACCTTATATACTCAAGTCAAAACAAACAGCCATAAATTCAAGACAATAGAAATGTCACAGAAACCCTGGCCTGGTGAATTTGATGACTTAACCATCTCTTAGGAGGGAGAGCATCTTATCAAGATCTTATAGAAGTCAAAAACCAAATCAACATATACCAGTGATATATTACTGTAAAATTAAGACCACTTTACCAATCACACAGAGACATTTAAAATGATACCAAACATGAATATAGTGCTGCAAGATACACCATATTAAAACCTTGAACATTTTATGTGAAATGTGCTCTAATCAGAGGGTGACATAAGGGTCAAGAAGGGGGCTTGAGGTGAAAGGAGAAGAGTGACTTTCTCGCATTACCCCCTGTTGTAGTGTAGCTCTGTTTCTCCAGCCTGTGTTTGCATTGTCAACAGTGATTTGAATAGAACAGTTAAGCAGCTGGTTTCTTCAACACTTCTCAGATTAGAAAATGCATTGGAACATTGCATCTTGTCTCATGAAATTCCATAACAGTTCTCAGGGTCTGATATTTTGGATCCTTACAAACTTATTGTTGAATAACATCACAGTCAAGTATCGCTACCCTCTTCCCTTGATTCCTTCTGCCCTTGAACAGTTACATGAAGCCTGTATCTATACTAAACTTGACCTAAGAAGTGGTTATAACTTTATCCGTATTCGGGAGGGTGACAAGTGGAAAACAGCATTCCTGACCACTGGGGGGCACTATGAATACCTCGTTATGCCTTATAGCCTTGCTAACTCAATGGCGGTCTTCCAGTCATTCATAAATGAAATATTCAGAGACCTGCTGAACAAATGTGTCATGGCTAACATTTTGATTTACTCTTCTAACCTAAAACAACACATCAAATACGTCAGGACAGTGTTGGCACATTTGCAACAAAACCAGCTCTATGCCAAACTGGATAAGTGTGAATTCCACATGTCCAAGACCGCCATCCTAGTATACATTATCAGTCTTCAAGGAGAGGAAATGAACAACTCCAAGGTTCAGGGAGTCACTGGTTGGCTCCTCCCCAAAACAGTGAAGGAGCTACAAAGAATTCTGGGGTTTGCCAACTTTTATCGTAAATTCATCAGAAACTACAGCCTAATTTTGGCCTCCCTCACATCACTGCTAAAGGGGTAAGCTATCTAAACCGAAATGGAATCAAGAGACAGTAAAGTTGTTAGAGAAACTTAAGACCAGCTTTACCACCGCAACTTTTCTGAAACACCCCAACCCAGAGCTACCCTTTATTGTTGAAGTGGATGCTTCAGACTAAGGCATCATGGCAGTCTTAAACCATAAGGCTGATACCCTTTCTCGCACACATGACGGAGGGCAACTGGATTAAACTCCGGTATCAATTCTTCCACCATTTGTAGTCATAACCCATATCACCCTGCATATCATGGAAGAAATACAAAAAGGCCAACAAGATGATCCACCTCCTCCTGAATGTCCCCAAAATTGCCAATATGTCCCACAAACACTACAAATCATGCAGTGGGTACACAACTCTTTAAGTTCAGGACATCCAGGCATCTCTCGCACATCGATCCTGGTACACAATACATTCTGGTGGCCTAAGATGAACCAAGACATTACAACTTTTGTCAAGTCCTGTGCAGTCTGCGCCCAGTCGAAAACTACCGACCGGATTACTTCAACCTCTCCCCATTCCTCAACGCCCATGGTCAAACTTATCGGTAGATTTTGTCACTGATCTACCCAACTCCAATAACTAAACAACAATACTCGTTATCGTAGACCACTTTTCTAAAGCCTGCAGACTAATACCACCCAAAGGACTACCCACAGCCATGGAAACTGCCCTTGAACTATTCCAACATGTATTTAGAGTGTATGGTATCCCAGAAGACATAGTTTCTGACAGAGGCCCCCAGTTCACTTCCAAAGTATGAAAAGCATTTTGCAAACAACCAGACATCAACGTCAGCCTCACTTCAGGTTATCATCCTAAATCTAATGGTCAAGTGGAAAGATTAAACCAGGAAACTGGACGCTACCTCAGAACCTACTGCAACAGAGAGCAAGACAAATGGAGCAACTTCTTCCCCTGGGCGGAATATGCTCAAAACTCCCTCACACATTCATCCATGGGACTAACTCCGTTTCAATGCATCCTAGGCTACCAACCTCCCATGTTCCCCTGGTCTGGTGAACCCTCAATGGTGCCATCAGTGGACAACTGAGTCAAACATAGTGAAGGATTATGGAATAACGTTCACGTGAGACTTCAAAGAGCCATACAAATCCAAAGTATCAACGCAGACCAAAGACGATGTCCACACCCAACTATCAACCTGGCCAGAGAGTCTGGTTATTAACCTGAAACCTCAAACTATGACTACCTAGCAGGAAGCTCTCACCAAGTTTTGTAGGACCCTTCAAAACTGTCACAGATGTGCACAAATGACTAATTGTTTTGAGAAATGCATTAACTGTTATGCAAGTGTAAAGAGCGTTGTGAGAAATGCAACTAAATGACTGAGAAAAACTGTAATTCACTTATTTAACCTACACAGAATGTTCAGCGTTTATGAGTATCCAAACTCGGAGCTCAAAAATCTACATCCCCAATTCAAATGACAAGAGTTTCTGTTAAGAACATATGAGCTCTGCCATGAAAAAAAACACAGGGTTCCACACAATTCATTCATGCTGTCCCAGCACAAATTAAGTTAACTTAACACTTTCAGCTAATTTATGTGGATTGAACATAAAAGTTAGGTTGTCCTAATGAAATCTCAATAATTGTGTTGTTTCAGGTCAGAACTTCTAGTTCTCCTCCTGCTTAACTTTCAGTACTAACATATGTAGAAATAGAATAAAGCACATTCATAGGATACTGACTGTGTAAGTGTCATTATCTGTGTGACTTTAATGCATGCACCTTGCCGTATTGTTGTAAGGTTTGGCTTTTTTGATATTTGTTAAAATATTAAGCATTTACTGTTAAATCGTTACACCAGCAGGTGGTGACAAGCGGCTTTTTTATCGTGTTCGAGGCAGATGCACAGCCACGTGCTTCTGAAGTAAAACGGTTCACATGCACGCACGCACGCATGCGCACACACACACAAACAGACAGCTGTTTAGAGTTTAAAGAGAAGGATAAACAAAAGAAAATAAAACGGTTAAGTCTGTATAACAGAATATACAATGCAGGAATAAATTTCTTCAGGACAAAGGAATATAGATCACCCAAAACGAAACATTCTCTCATCATTTACTCACTCGAAGAATTGACCAGCAGGGTGGAACAAATACAGATCCACTTTCACCCAATTCAAGAAGATCTGGGCTTGAGAGAACTTACTTTGACCACCAAGACCCTCTGTTCAACTCCATTGTGTTATATGTGGTGGAAACCTGGAGGATAACCAATATCCAAAATTACCACCTGAAGAATCCAGAATTACATCAACACTGTCTTATTAAAGTTCTACACATTCACTAAACCGACAAGATCAGTAACACACCAACCTATGGGTAGAGAACTGTCAACCCCCAATAGAAGCAGAAATCTGGAAGAGAAGATGGGGTTGCATAGGGCATAAGTACCCTATGCATCACCAGCCAGGCTCTTGGATGGAATCCCCAAGGGAAGTGGAAGAGAGGCCGTCCAAGAAACACCTGCACTCTCAGAAAAAAAGGTACAATGAGGGTACAATTTTGTTCCTAGAGGGAACAAAATATAAAATTGTACCTTTAAAGGTCCCATATTGGTCCTTAGGGTACATTTTTGTACCCAAATGGGCTATAAAGGTACAAATGTCCAGATTTAGGTTTGAAAGGTACATTTTTGTACCTTTTATAGCACATTTGGATACAAAATTGTACCGTAAAGGACCAATTTGGCACCTTTAAAGGTACAATTATATATTTTGTTTCCCTATAGGAACAAAATTGTACCCTCAGCTCATGATAAGATCAAGACACTATATAACACTAATTTAAATGTATTAATACTAAACATTAATACTAAAATACATCATTTAAAAAAATATAATAAATAAATAAATTGATTGAATTAAATATTTTAATAATTATTTTTTTTCATGTATTTAAATTACATTTTTTCTCAAAAATGTTAATAATTTAATTTATAATTTAATGTAATTTTAATCATTAAAAACGTAAATACTGGTCTTTGCTTACTGTTTAAGACCCTATAGTATATGGGATGTAGAATAAGAACCATGCAGAGTGACAGAATCTTCATACAGGTGGTGATGTTGATGTCTCTTTAAGAATTTGGCTTGTTGAGACGTTATAGTAGTGTTTGTTACTGAGGCGGTCGGTAGAGTATGCTGGCTGTTTACACAGAACTTTGCACGCTTTTCAAAGAAAAGTCTATTTTGGAGTCCACACTTTTCAGGTAAGAATGTATTAAAGATATATTTTCAGTCTCATTTTTACATGTGAAGCCGTGTTCTGTTGATTTTGTCTGACTCTCGGGTCTCGGCTTTCCCCCGCTTTAAGTGCTCCGGACTGCCTGGTGTACGTTGGCCTGCAGGATGGAGTTTGCTAAGATGTCTGCAGCTTATTAAAGAAGTTAATACAATGTGATATCGAAGTCACCGAGGGACATAACGTTATAGACGGTGAGTACTATATGCTGTTAGTTTTCTCGGTGTAAAAGTTCCCTTTATCTTCTTCATCTTCTATCTATCTTCTTCATTCTTCTTCATTCTTTCATATCACATTTTACCTGTTTTTATGTTTTGTTTTGTTTTTATGCATTTTTATTATTTGTTTTTATTTTTATTTTACTTGTTTCTTTTATTCTTGTTTATGTAAAGCACTTTGAATTGCCATTGTGTATGAAATGTGCTATATAGATAAACTTGCCTTGCCTTGCCTTTATCGCCTACGTTACGTATTCGCGCCTTATATCTTACGTTACGTTACTGCTTTATTAATAAGTGTTGCCACGGCGGAATATAATCGCAACCCAGATAGCAAAATACACTCGGTCCAGTTGCGGCTAGATTCTCGCCTGCCCGAGTCCGTCTGCTGTAACGTTACTCGGGCCAGATGCGGTGGCAGAAGCGAGCCGACTTCCTGCACTGCTTCAACTGTAGCTACCAGCTCCAAAAGTGGTGAGAAAAGCATTGCAAGTTTTTTTTTCATGCGCAAAAGTTTTGTGCGCTCTATGCCAATAACGGATGCTATTGCATTGTTCATCTGCAGGGCCGGAGCAAGCTGAACTGCTGCTCTAGGCAGAGGACGATCACGCCGCCCTCAACCCCAATGTAAAAACGAAAGTGACCAGTTATGAAAAGGAAGTGACGTGTCGCGGACCTCTATTCTGCCGCCCTATGCGCGGATATAACTGAGGACGCGCGGGTGTCGCGGACCTCTATTCTGCCGCCCTATGCGCGGATATAACTGAGGACGCGCGGGTGTTGCGGACCTCTATTCTGCCGCCCTATGCGTGGATATAACTGAGGACGTGCGGGTGTCGCGGACCTCTATTCTTCCGCCCTATGCGCGGATATAACTGAGGACGCGCGGGTGTCGCGGACCTCTATTCTGCCACTCTATGCGCGGATATAACTGGGTGTTGCGGACGCCGCCCTCTCTATACTGCCGCCATAGGCGGCCGCCTAGGTCGCCTCTATGGACGCGCCAGCCCTGTCCATCTGCAAAGATATTCAGCCTAGTGTCACGGAGAACGAAGGTTTTAAACACCTCGTCCTGTTAATTTTTATTTAATAATAATAATAATAATAATAATAATATTATTAATAATAATAATGATAAAAATAATGGGTGTCACGGTGGCACAGTGGGTAGTTTGACCACCTCACAGCAAGAAGATTGCTGGTTTATTATATTTTTATTAGCCTGTTGTTTACAGTGACAGTGATGTTTCAAAGCAGCATAACACTGCTAGTTCACGACCTTAAGTTTTGAATATTCAGTGGCAAAATATATCTTTGTAAAACTTGTTTTCATAGTTGAAAAGTTAAATCACAATTCTTGTTGTGCAATGCTAAACCTTTATGTTGAAAGAGTGCAAATATATATATTTTAATATATATTGC
This sequence comes from Danio rerio, assembly GCF_052040795.2. Classification (NCBI taxonomy): domain Eukaryota; kingdom Metazoa; phylum Chordata; class Actinopteri; order Cypriniformes; family Danionidae; genus Danio; species Danio rerio. Next base: position 21,936,506 of record NC_141029.1, on the reverse strand, counting down.
ACTTATACATTCTGTTTATCTTAAAAATACTTAAATAATATGTGCTATATGTTCTAAAATGGCCCTCTACAGTAAACTGACGCTCTGGCTCTGAGAGAAAAGCCAGTTTGTAAAAAAAAATCTTGGTTTTGCTTGGTTAATAAATAATCAATCAAACTCATTCAATGGCACAGCATCCTCTTTCACATAATCTCATAAATTTGATTTAATTAGTTAGTGCTGAATTATCGCATTGTATCGTGATATGGATGTGAATCGTAAATTGTTGCATCGCAATATGTCACAAATGTATCGCTAATATATCGGATCATATTCTTTGTATCGAGATGCGTATCGGATCGGCATTATATCTTAGATGCCCAACCCTACTTCATATACCTTTATATAAAACCTTTTGTTATTAATACTGGAAATTTGTAATTATTGATAATGTTTTATATTTTGAGGCCATTTTCTAGCCACGGTTCACCGCTGAAATGTAATTTTAGACGGTTATATAAGTTACACCGCCATTTTGTGAAGAAAAATCACAATTTTGTCACCGGCAAAGCGACTGATTATGTAAACGTGGCTAGTTACAAACGTGGCGTGTGCTTGCTTGTACATATCTTCGTTTCAGTGTCTAAGTTACATTAATGTTGAGGAGTGTCCACAAACTCTCATGTCCAGAATTGTTTGTGTTTTACTATCGTTTAACGTTATACTTATGTTAATGTAGAATTATTAACATACCACGTTGTATAAATCGACGTTTTAAGTTATACTTTGTTCTTTAATGCAATAATTTGTCTCATCTGTTCTAAAACTGGTACCTTGAGCTATTTTACCTATTTTATTAATATCTCAAAATAAATAAACAGTTATTGCTTTATCTTATTGCTTTCCAGAAGTTTTTGAAGTTTCCAATTGTCTTTCAGGACAAGATTGAACAACAGAATGCAGCCTAACAGCATCAGACCAATGAAGGCACGTCATATGAAAGCATGGCTCAGTTACAAGATGTAAGTATGTCTCATTATCTATACCATGGTTTTAATGGCTTACATACTATTTTAAATTTGTAGGTTTTTACTTACAAACAACAATAAATGTACACCCACGTGTTTAAAATTATTTTCTAGGTTTTCATCGAAAGATGAGAGATCAACTGAAGAATGCTATGGACCTGACTCTAAGGTACTCTTTCTAAACTTTCTCCACTTGATTAATATTATTAAATTCTAGCTTTGTATGGATTCCTTCATATTTGTTTGTATGCCACATCTTATGTTCCAGGAGTTGATTTTACAGCAGCACTTCTCATGTTGCCAGCCTTGTTAAGCGAGACACTTCAACATTCCGTTGTGCTCCGGTGTGTATGTTGTTTTCTGTTTAGTATGTGCTGCTTTATAATGCTTGATATTCTTTATATTAGGATGACGCAGTGGGTAGTGCTGTCACCTTACAGCAAGAAGGTCACTGGTTCGAGCCTCAGCTGGGTCAGTTGGCATTTGTGTGAGGAGTTTGCATATTCTTCCAGTGTTTGTGAGGGTTTCCTCCAAGTGCTCTGGTTTCCCCACAAGTCCAAATACATGCGCTATAGCTGAATTTGGTAAGCTTATTTGTCTGTAGTGTATAAATGTGTGTGTGAATAAGTGTGTCTGGATGTTTCATAATACTGGGTTGCAGCTAGAAGGGCATCTGCTGCATAAAACATATGCTGGATAAGTAGGTGGTTCATTCCACTGTGGCGACCCCAGATTAATAGAGGGACTAAGCCGAAACGAAATTGAATGAATGAATGAAATTTATATTAGTCTTTTAATCTGTGATACTTTTTTTTTTTAATCAGTGAATATTAATTATTTCACTTTCTATGCATGTTGATTTTCTCTTCATCAGTGATAGAGTGACTGATATTAATGTAATTATTGCTTTGTCATTTACAGTGAACCATCTTCACCACATCCAACAGTTCAAGTACAGGAGGAGGCCTCCGACTGGACAACTGTGTTAACAAGACGAGTCACAGCAGTCTTCAGAGTTGATGGGATTGCGATTGGCCAGGCTAATGATGTGGACGAATATACATTTTTGACATATCCATCTTATTAGAAGAACACCTTGATGTTTCTGCAGTGTAATGTTTTGAATGAACGGTGGACGGTGACAAGCCTCGATCTACTCTAGTTACCAGAGTGATCAACCTTGTTTTTTGTTTCTCTACATGCTCTTGGGATAATCACAATCATCAAGTTAATCCAGCACACTGCTATCATTCATGCATAAAGCAAATTTTTAAATAACTTGTGGCCCTAATGACTATCAAAGAACATTTTCCAGATTTCAGTGCTTTACATGTCATGTTTATCTAAAGCCTAAACACATATTGTGTTACAACAAATTACAACTCCACTTGAGGATGATAAGGAGTAATCTACTGATGTTGAGGAAGAGGCTACTAATGTATTTGATTTTCTGCACTGTTGAAGCAATTTATAGAGAAAGTTTGCCTTCATTCTGAAATTCAGAGAAAATGTTGATGACAAATTATTTATTATGACCGAGTATTCTGAATAAAGACAAATACTTTGGACTTTATAAAGTGCAGTACTTGATGTAGCCTGTGTAATGTGTTTATAAATCTTAAACAGTATTCTTGTGCTCTTTGTATTAAGTGTAGATTATTTAGTTTTAATTTGTAATCTAAATTGTTCTTTTTACTGTTTTACATGTCTGCTTTATACTTGCTGTGTAATTTTATTTCTTAACACATTCAGTTGTGAGTTGTAATGAAATATTTCTTCAATAATAAATAAAAATGGACATCTGTGAATTAAAATATTTTATTTATTTATTCGTGCATGCAGTCACCAAAAGATCAAAATGCCTGGGTCAGTACCCTGAAAATACTATATAATATATAAAGATACATTTTTGTACCTTCAGTGTCTACAATTTTGTTCCTTGAGGGTACAAAATTGTCCCTTAAAGGGTACAAATGTAGAAGGTATAATTTTGTACCTTTAAATAGAGGTACAAATTTGTACCCTTAAGGGTACCACCCCAGTGATGGGCCACTTGTACCCTAAAAAGTACAATTTTGTACCTTTTTTTCTGAGAGTGTGGCGATGCGACCTAGAGGCAGACATAACAAGGGTGTGTTACACCTGGAAACAAGAAGAAAGATTGGCCCAGAACACATACAGTACCTCTGGAGATCGACCTTTAGCTTTTTACCCTAGAAGTAAATAAGTCACTTCCAAATCTGTTTGATTTCATGTCCCATGTTGGAAGAAGATATTTTGATGAAAGCTGGAAACTGTTACCATTCTATCAGTAGTATCTGTTATTCCTGCAGATGTAAATAGCTTTTCAGATTTCTTCAAAATATCCTCTTTGTGTTTAACAGAAGAAACTCATAAAGGTTTGGAAGCACTTGATGGAGAATAAATAGTGAGTTTTCATATTTGTGTGAAATATCCCCTATATTAAATATATACTTCATTTGTGCATGCAGAAATCAAGAAATCCTTGCAGCTAAAATAAATAGATTTTCATTTTAAAATGACAGGGTAACTTAATACTGACTGCACGACCAAGCCCACTTTTTTATTATTTTGCAGGGGGAATTATCCCTTTAATGCAGTGGCCTCAAACTCAATTGCTGCAGGGCCACAGCTCTGTATAGTTGAGCTCCAACCACCTCCAAATCACACCTGCTTAACAGTCTCTAGTAGTCTGGAACACCTTAATTAGTTGGATCAGCTGTGTTTGATTAGGGTTGGAGCAAAACTGTGCAGAGCTTGTAAGTTTAAGACCGTGACTCCGTGGCTTTGAAGATGGTGGAGCGTCCTGTTTAAAAACCTCTGAAAGGCGAGGATGTGATCTGATATATCTTGCAGCATCTTCAGAGAGTCAGATGCTTTAGACTGTGGGCTGGATGAGTTGGTGGTTGTAGGCTGGTGTGTTATTACTGCAGGCCAGTGCTTGTTAACCTCCAGAGCAGAGCGGAGGAGCTGCCGTCCCTTCCAGCTGCACACAAATCTGATTTAATGGTGGACAGCGGCCAGTCTTGGCATCTGGCTGGCTGGATGAAGACATATATTTTTGCTTTGTGATGATGGTCTGTATATTTGAAATTGCAGATTACTGTTGTTAGCTCCCATCTTCAAATTTGGCATGTCTAGAGAGCTGATGTTTAACATGAACTGGGTAGAGTTTTGATTTTGGGGATATTTTTACAAGCAAAGAAAATATATTACAAAGCTTAACCTTCATGTCGTGTTCGGGTCAAATCTGACCGATTTACAACTTAAATCACTCATAAATATTGTGTTTTACATCTGATTGCCTCAAGGCCTTATGATATCCTCAACACCGTGCATTTGAATATATAAAAAGGATGATCACATTTTTCAAAGAATTTTGAGTGTTTTAATCACCCTTGTTACACCTATAGTGTTCCCGGTCAAAAGTGACCGCCATTGGAAATGAATGGATATCTAGGCTATATTTATCCATCAGACAGAAAACATCCCCACACACACTACCCCAACTCACTCACCCACTCACTCACTCATTTCAGACTGAACAATGTCTTCTTTTCACATCTCTTTTATGTGCGTATGTGCTGATCCTCCAGCCTGACCTCACAAGGAAACATAACTATTTTACGTTTTGTCAGTTTAGTGGCTAATTCAAATGAGTTCAGCCCTAAACCCAATTGTCATTGGGGATAAGCAAATTGTACAAAACTGTATGAATGAGATTGTACAAATTCATATGGAATAGCTACTAAACCTAAGTTATGAATTGCCATGAAAGTGTTGGATCCTACAACGTGAATCAATTTACTGATAAAACAGTGCATTATATCTTCACACAGACTAAGTGTCTGGTATGTGAATTCATCGGTGTGTGTTTTTCTTTCTTTTCTTATTCTATTCTTTTTGTTTATTTATTTATTTCTCTCTCTGGAAAGAAGCACAGAGAAAAAATATTGTTCCCTTTCTTTCTTTCTTTCTTTCTTTCTCCGTTCAACCAATCTTTGAGTCTAGCTGGAGCACTTTTAGTTTAGCAACAATTATTTTATTATATTAGACCATTATTTTCTTGCTCAAAAATGACCAAAGTATAACTAGTGCTGGTTCTGTGTCCATGCTCACCGTATATACCCTCAGTCACTATTTCATATATTAGTACACTTGAAGGACTGACAATTTGGTCACTCAGAACACAGGAAAGGATAGCATTTTGTTTGTGCTGTGCTGGTTGATAAATCATTCAGATAGATTAAAATGTCAATTTCTTTGGTCAGACCCTGTGATAGTTATTTTAGTGAGCTGTTTATTAGTAATGAAACAAAATATTTTGATTTCTGTCATCTATTGTTTATTTTGTAATATATTTTCAGTGAATATGAAAATTTTCATATTTTTTTCATTGCAGTTATTATTTGTCTAATTCTGGAATTTATGTTAAACACTACTTTGAGACATTGTTCACAGCTAAAGAATGTTGAATAAAAATTTGGTGGAGAAAAAAGATTTTTGTGCTAATTTAAGAGCAGTTAAAACAGACTGGGCTGCGTTTCCCAAAAGCATCGTAAGCCTAAGAAGTTCGTAGAAATGATCGTACGACTGATCTTAATATTACGGTCTGTTTCCCAAAAGCATCGTAACTTAAGTAGCACTTGAAAATCTTAGTGGATCTACGAGTGCTCTGGAGTAATCGTAAAGCCTTAAGTGCATCGTAAGGAGACAGAGTTATGAGGGCACCTGCTGGACAACCGGCAAATTGCACCTACAATTTACTTCTCTTCAAAGTCATTATTCATTTTATTTGTACGTATATCTCTATTCATTTATATTTTCTACACATTACACAATTCAATATACAAATAATAATGAATAAAGAAAAAAATAAAAATTACATAATAAATGTTAGAATAAAAAAAAATTACACTGTTGTATATGGACATTTCGAGGGTAGTAGGCTACATATGTTGTATTTAACAGAAAATATTTAATGTGATTTAAAGATGACACAAATAAAGGAGGAACTCAAAAAAATGTGTCAATGACTTGCTGGCGTGCCCCAAACCCAGCCATGTATTGAACATGTCTTGGCTGATCATCATGAATTCTCATCTCAACTTCATTCTCTTCCTCCACCTCTTCATCTTCCTCCCTGATGTCCAAGGGCACTCTTGCCCTCACTGCAATGTTGTGCAACATAGCTGTTACTGTTATTACAGCACAGCACTTTTGTGGCACAAAGAGAAGACCACCACTGGACTTGTGAATAGCCCGAAAGCGTAGCTTCCACCTTCCTAAAGTGCGCTCCACAGTACTTCGGGCAACACGGTGAGCCTCGTTGAAATGTGCCTCACTGTTACTGACAGGATTAGCAACAGGGGTGAACAGATATGGCCTCAATGGATATCCGCTGTCACCAAGCAGCCTCCAATGTCCGTTTGAGTTTTGGGCCTCTTGACCCACAGATGAGTTGGTAAAGATATAGGAGTCATGTGTGCTCCCAGGCCACCTTGCAACAATGTCTGTGATTAAACAGTTATGGTCACAGATCACTTGGCAGTTGATTGCTGGATAACCTTTGCGGCATATATATGTATGGCCATCCACAGAAGGCGTACTGATGGGAATTAAAGTACCATCAATGACTCCAATGACTTGTGGTATATGGTAATGTGTTAGAAAATACTCCTGAATGTCTGACATGGCCTGTCTTGATGCTGGAAATTTGATGTGTTCAGCTGCAAGTGGAAGCAGTGCATAGGTGACTGCTTGTACAGCTCTGGACACAGATGGTTTACTTAGTCCAAGTCCATCTCCAAGTACCTGAAGAAAACTGCCTGTTGCATAATATCTCAGAGCAGCTAAGAGTTGCACATCAGGGGACAAGGCAAAATTCCTTCTTGTAGCACGCATCAGCTGAGGCCCAATGACATTGAGCAGCTGGACTATTTCTCCTCGTGGCAGACGGTACCTGTGAATGACAGCCATATCATCAAGCATATCCAGAGGATTTTGATGCTGCCTGATGAAGGCATTTATAGTACATAGTGTACTCCATGGTCGTCTCTGTCTTTGTCTTTGCCTTTCTCTTTGCCTCACTCTCAGCTGGAAAACTCGCTGTAGTGCAGCCATGATTTACTCTGCAAGACTACTGAAGTGTGAACTTTATATACTATCCTAAAATTGCTCACAGGAACCATATGATTAAAGTTTTTCAGGCTGTGATAATATTCACATGTCACACACTGATTGTCATCTATTTCACTAATTGCAGTAGGCCCCACTTGAAGAAACTGAATCATTGATTTTAGAAATTGCATTAATTACCTCTTCCCTGAATTTATTCTCTTGTTAGGTTCATAATGGTCAAAGATTTACATTTATATAAAACAGTGCTAATAAAGAATGTGCACATTAAGAATTTTTCTGCACCTATATGGATAGGCTAATAGATAGGCCCTAATACTATATTGCCACACACATCAAGACTCGAGCTGTAGTAAAATATATACCCCTCTTTTCACAGACAATGCTTAAGCCTATAGTCCAGACTAAAATGTAAGTCTGAGCTTTTTCAACTGAAGGACACTTGCACTGACTGATCCTAAAATATATCAGTCCCTTTGTTTTGTCTCAAGATGGACACCAGTAATTTTTTTTCTAAGGCGCAATTATAAAAAAAAAATACTTAAATCTAATTGAACTATGGCCTAATCCTGGCCCTGTCTGTGAAACTAGCCCATAGGACTTGCATGCTTATTACTTTTTTAAAGAGACTACAAGTAGCTATTTAAATTTGAAACACTTATGATATGATAATATAATAAGAATTCTTCTGCTTTATAGTATTTCATTGAGCCTTAGACTTTGAGTGGATTAACAAACATCAAAACATTGCATTTAAACAATTTTTATTGATTCAAGTTTGTAGTTTGTTCCCCAGGATCTGCAAAAGACATGGCAAAATGTGATGAGTGTACATATGGAAAAGAATATTTCATGTTGCACAACATATTTTATTAAAACATATAATTATTCATGATTAAACAACATTGAACAATCTTACCTGACTCATCTGGCAAGATAATTGGCACTGAAATGGAGGGCCTTGCAAAACTCATCTCCTCCAGTGAAAGTCTCCTCTCTTCCAAAGCCATCTTGGCCTTCTTAAGTTCAATGATTTCCCTCTGAAAGTTGTAATTCATCTCATTGGCCTCTTTAAGAGATTGTCTGATATCTTTTAGAACATCTAATTTCTCTCGCTCCAGCTGTACCAAGTCCTGACTACAACCACAGATATTCTCAAATTGCGGTGTTGTGGCTGTAGCCTGAACAATTGAAGATGGAGGCTGGTCTGTTGGACTGTTGGGAGGACTGGGAGATGGTAGCTGTCTGTCAATAGGAGGTGAACCTGATTGCTCTTGTGAACATGATGGACCTGACTCAGGTTCAGGTTGACGCAACCCTTCTCCTCCATGGAGGTCAATCCCACCACAAATCCCATCTGAGGCAGTTGTTCCAAGAATTGACAGTGCCTTTTCTTCTTCTGCAGTAAGAATGGGGGCGTCATTAGGCCCACCACCTGTTTTATTAATTGTTGTCCTCTGCAGTGCCCTTTTTCTTTTAGCTAGGCTTGAAAAGTCCTGCCACTTCTTCCTGACCTCATTCCCTGATCTTTTAATCCCCCTTGTTGCAGTAAGTTTTGTAGCAATATCGTCCCACATTTTTTGTTTTTCTTTATTTGTGTGACTGCCCTTAAACCTGCTGAAAATTATATGTTTTTGTAGCTCCACCTCCTCTAAAATAATATTAATTTCCTCTTTTTGAAAAATGACTTTTCTTTGTTTTTTGGTTTCAGCCATTTTGCTAGTGTCTCCACCCCTAGGTATGTGCTTATTTATATTTTTGTCCTATTAGCAAATGCACATCAGGTGGGGATAATTAGGCTAAACTTTTCAAAAATAAATGTAAGAGCTTATTTATTTATTTATTTATTTACTTATTTATTTATTTTGATGTGAGATAAGCAATTTTTGATAAAGAAATTGATAAATAATTCTACTTAATTAAGGTTTCATATAAATATCGAAAATGATGCTGATGTCATTTCCGGCAAGGACTGTTAGAATTAGTTTTATGCGAGATTGGAGCAAGACAGTGTTTTTACAGTACGACATTTCCAGTTAATTTATGTTTTTAAACTGGCTCAAAAATATATTTTTTTAATGTTATTCGAGTTGAATATACATTCACACAAGTAGAAGAAGAATTATATGGATTGCTATAACATGTGCAACAATAACGAGCCATTCTATAGCGTGACATTTCAGCACTTAACAAACGGATAGCGACTCCTAAGTTGCACTTAAAGCTGGGCTACGTGCAATTGTGTTAAGTGCATTTTTGGGAAACGCACGTGAAACAATAACGAACGTTCGCAAAATGACTCGTAGAAAACGCTCTTAAGTGCTAAGATCAATCGTTATCGGGAAACGCAGCCCTGATCAATTTTGACCGGGAACACTAAAGTAAGCGGCAGGATGTGAACATGACGGGTTAATATGTCTATTTCCATATAATAGAATGTAATGTGAAAAATTGGATGTAAAAATTGCAGCCTCCCTAACGAGCATAACTGATTATTAAAAATGTAAATGAAATTGACTGGCATAGCTTCCAAAGAACAGTATGCTGTCTGTCTTTTGTCCCTTTATAAACATTCTGAAATAAAGATACATTTGCAAGAGAAGAAAAACGACATAAGCTATTTAAAGGATATTGCTTTCCTGAAGAAAAAAAAAGATATCACAATTAAGAGTTTTATTTGAAAACATGAAAAAAAAAAATCTGCCAGTGAGGGGGAAAATAACTTATTTTTGCTTTGAATTGAGTTTTCTTTTCTGACCCACTTGGCAGATAACTTTTCTTGCTTTAAACAAACTCCCTTCATTTCAATGCATTTTTTCAGAAGAATGTAGTGGAAAACAAGACAAAAATAACAAGGAAGAGAATACATTTCCCAATGCACACATAGTTAGGTTATATCAAAGGATCATTCTGCACTTAAACTATGATCAGTGAATGAGTGAAAAGTTGTCTGTGTCAGAAGGCTTATAGGTAACTGACTTGTTGCCTCACTTCCATATACCAGGTAATGACTGGAGGCATTGTTTGTGCAAGAAGGCACCTATTAAATCAGATATCCTACAGTCTTCTTAGACCGCTTAACTACATTGTAACATACATATCTGTTTATTTTGTTTAGCAAAGTAGAGAAAGCTTTAGTGAATAATAAGAGAATCTTTACCTACTACAGTACTGAATTCTCACTAGAAATGCCATCAAAATTTTAAAACGTTGCTCAAAAAGATATATTTAAACAAAATGACAGTCAAGCCAGCCTGATCTCACAAGGAAATTTACTATTGTACTTTTGTGTCAGTTTAGTGACTATTTCATATCAGTTTTTGTGTAAAAGCAAATCTGTTTGTTACATGTTTAAGATGTTAAATAATTAAATGGATGAAACGTAACAATCAGTGAGTCTATTGATGCTGGGTGAATGAGAAGACACAAAAGCTTGATAAGTGAAAGAAAAGTATTTATTAATGGATAATGTCAAACAATGAATATGAGATGGAAGATAAATGTAATTTTAAATAATCGGATTAAATAAAGAAAATAGGTGTTGCCAAAACAAAGAAATAAATATAACAAAACAATCTAACTAAACCCCAACCCACTAAACTGACTGATCAAAGAAAAATGCAGAAACAAAACCGTAATCTTCAGCACGTAGCTTAACTAAACTTCATAACTCCCAAACATAAAATTACACATGTGGCGACGCCTACATTAACTAACTAATACAAAATTATACTAAGCTGCTCACAATACTAGAATTTTTGTAAAGTAACCACTGTAAGCCATTAGCAAAACAAGATCTCAGGTAATCCAATTCTCATAAAGATCGTTCAAATTCTCACTATACATTAACCTGAGCAGCACAAGTTTAAACTGATAAATCAATATCAACAAAGAGAAAACTAGAACACAGCACTCGCAAACAAACCAAGTGAAACAAACAAGTCAACAGTCCGGCCTACGCAAGTGATGATATTGGCAGGCCAAGCACTCCTCCAGAACATTCTTCTTCTTCTTCTTATGGGGTTAATGGCGGTTGGCAGACCAACTTATATGGTGCATTTCCGCCACCTACTGGATAGGAGTGTGGAGCGCATAATGTAGGAAAAAGCATGAGTACAAAAGATATATGATACGAATGGAGGGATGAGATTCCCCTCCAGAACAGCGCAAGCGCACGGCTTTTATACTGCGCGGACCCGATCCTTATTGGCGCGCCGATTGAGTGACGAATTAAGGTGATTGACAGCTCTCTCGATCAATGGTAGCACACCTGAAACAGGATATGACCACAACAAGAGAGAGAGACTTTGACACACACTTTATTAAAACATCTAAAACCAAAAATTACATTTCACCTCACACAAAGTCACACTGAAAAATGTTCAGGAGACAAAATAGGTGGAAAAACAAAAATCTAAATATATACATAAATAAAATAAAAAATATATATAATAATAAGCTATACACAAAAATAAATAATTACACAAAAAATTTATCATTTATCACCAATTAAATATTATTTTCCCATCCTCACAAATTGACACTAAGGCCCCATTAACACACCATTTGAACTCAAACTCAAGCAAGTTATTTGTCATTTGAAAGAATCGATGTTCTGTTCTTATTCTGGATTCCACCAAAGCTAAGAAAAGTTGAAGAAGATTTACATTTCGCCCCTCAGCAGCTAGTCTACATGATTTCCAGATGGTTAATTTAGCTTGTCCAATTGTGAAATTTGCTATCGTACACTTTTGTCTGTGCACTCTTGAGTATTTGCACCCAAAAACAAAGAGTGTTTTGGTAAAAACAAAACCTAAGTTCAGTAGTATGACTTTTAATAAAGTGAATAATGGATCCAATCTGAAGCACTCAGTGAAAGCATGAACAACAGATTCCGGCAAGGAACAGAAGTTGCATGACGGGGAAACGTTTGGGTTGAATTTAGAAGTGTGAGAATTAGTGGGCAATGTAATAATCTCCACTGCAAATCTCCAGATCGTTTAGGCAGAGGACCTTTATAAAAAAAGCCTCCAAGAGGGAGGAAGTTCAGCAGGGATGGTTAAAAATATTCTCCACTTTGTATCAGCTCTGTCTTTGATCTGCTCAAAATAAGCTATTTTAACACAAATCTGATAGAGATCTCTCTTTCCTGCCACCTGAAAGTCAATTTCTTGTAAGTTGTTAAATTTCAGAAGTTTTTCTTTCCAATCATCGTCAACACAGCACTTGGGAGACACAAATAACTTAGGAAAAGGTACTTTAGAAGGACCTCCAGACAAGAAACAGTTGACAAACAGAAGAAGTGTAGAGGGAAAAGCGGCTTTCACCCCACCAATGAGCTGCTTTACCATTCTAACAGATCTGAAGCCGGCCTGACTGCAAATGTCAACCTCTGACTTCCAAGTTTTAGTTGAAGTATTTATCAAGTCAGAAACTTTGATCAATTTCTTCTCCATAAAAGTTTTAACAATTGTATTGTATGTGCTAACATTTACTTCTAAAAGTGAGTTATTAAAAAGTGGTTCTTCAAGACCAAAATGATTGTTTTCATGTCTAATCAGTTTAAACCCTTTCCAAATGTTTAGCACAGAAGCATAAAATTTTAAATCAGTTGAAAAATGTCCATCATAAGAAGACAACAGAAACAGATGTCTATCAAGGCCAAAACCACCAGAAGACCTGAGCAGAGCCCGACCAAAAGACACCCAAGGTCTAGCATCTACAGAGTAGAGTAGGTTTTGGACTGCATTTAGCCTCATAGCTTTAACCTTAGCTACCAAATCAATTACTCCTTGGCCCCCCTCATTAACTGGCAAGTAAAGGATTGCAGGGGGAAGCCAATGGTATCCATCCCAAAAAAAATCTACAAAAATCTTCTGTAGTCGCTGCAGCAAGTCTTTTGGTGGTTCAAGTACATTTAAGCGGTGCCACAACATAGAAGCTGCCAAGTTGTTAATTATAAGCACTCTTCCTCTATAAGATAATTGTGGGAGAATCCATTTCCACCTTTGCAAACGTCCAACAACTTTTTCAAAAATACCATCCCAGTTCCTCTGAATATAATGATCAGTCCCAAGAAAAACACCTAGCACTTTAAACCCTTCCCGACTCCACAAACAGTTCTGGGGGAGTACTGGGTGGTCTCTATCGTCCCATTCTCCTATCAAATAGGAAGCACACTTTTCCCAATTAATTCGAGAGGAGGAGGCTTTTTGATAAACCTCCAGAGTAGCACTCAGGTCCTTGACATCCTGAGTTGATCTGATGATAACAGTCACATCATCTGCATAAGCAGCGAGTTTGGTTGTTGCTAGTTCCAAGGGGGATGAGCAAACTGTTGATATGCCACTCAACTTACTTCTTAGTGCAATCAGTAAAGGTTCAATTGAAATGGCATACAGAATTCCTGAGAGGCCACACCCCTGTCGTATGCCTCTACTCACTCTGAAGGGTCTTGTTAAAGTGCCATTAATTTTTAGCATACTGTGTATGTCCGTGTACAAGAGTCTTATATGGGCAATAATAGATGGCCCGAAACCAAATGCCTTAAGGCACTTAAACAGAAATTCATGATCTACCCGATCAAATGCTTTCTCTTGGTCCAAAGAAAGAAAACCAACATCGAGATTGTGTAATTTAGCAAAAGAAATTAAGTCCCGAATTAAAAAAATGTTATCAAAAATAGACCTTCTTGGAATGCAGTATGATTGATCTGCATGGATTATTGAGGAAATGTAAAGTTTAATCCTGTTCGTAAGACACTTTGAAAGTATCTTGTAATCAACTCCTAGTAGGGAGACTGGACGCCAGCATCATAAAAACAGCAAACAAATCTTCTCCGATAATCGGCCAAAACTGTTTGTAAAATTCTGTATTAAGTCCATCTAGTCCTGGAGTTTTGCCCGAAGACATTTCCTGAACAGCTGTAGAGAGTTCATCAAAAGTCAATAATTTATCCATCATGGATTTCTCTTGATCTGAAAAATGTGGTAAATCCTGAAGTAGAACATCAGCCATTTCTTCATTGCATGGTTCAGCACTGTACAATTCCTCATAAAAGGACAAAGCGTGTGAAATGATTCCATGAGCATCAATAATCCTTTTTCCATCTGGACGTTTTAAACAGCTTAAAATCTTCTTATCTACAACCTTCTTCTTCATGCCGAAAAAAAAAGATGTAGGGGCATCCATATTGTTAAAAGTCGTAAATCTTGCACGGACAAGTTTTTCTTGAGCTTTTTCTTTCAATAAATTCCGCAAAAGAAATTTGTTACGCTCCAAAGTCTCCACAGAATCAACAATGTCACCTTCAAAATTAAGTTGAAGAATTTCCTGCTCAAGCTGTGCCATCTCATTGGCTAGAGAGTTTTTAAAATAACCAGTGTACTGCTGGCAAAACAGTTTGATTTGAATTTTGCCAATGTCCCACCATTGACTCAGGGACTTATATTGTGTTTTTTTCTCTCTCCAGATCTCCCAGAAATAAGTGAAAGAGTGCACAAAGTTGTGATCTAATAATAATCTGCTATTAAACTTCCAATATGCATGTTTAGAAGTGCTCTCTGCAGTGGTGATATCAGTAGATATGAAGTGATGATCAGATAAAGCAGTAGGAACTATACAACTCTTATAGAAGTGGCTTCTTTTACTTTTTTGAACATAAATTCTATCTAACCTAGCTCCAGAAACCATGTTGCGGTTTACTTTCATCCATGTATATTGTCTAGTCTGGGGAAAAGATTCTCTCCAAACATCAACAAGGCTATGATGAATAATCAAGGACTGAAGTACATCTGCTGATTTACTGTGAGGTTCTTCATGGTTTCGATCTAATGTATGATTCAAAGTGCAGTTAAAATCACCAGCTAGTACAATGGTCCTGTCAAAAGGTATGTGACTTAAAGCTATTTTAAGTTTTTCAAAAAAAGAGACACGATCTGACCCAATATTGGGTGCATAAACGTTAACAAAGGAGAAATCAATTCCGTGAATAGTCACATCAACTCTTAACAAGCGACCAAAAACTATATCAAAAACACTACAGGGTTGTTCTTTATAATTTGGTGCCAGCAATATAGCCACTCCTGCACTAACACTCGTGCCATGACTTAAAATCACCTGTCCTTTCCATTCATTCAACCACTGTATTTGATTGTTAACATCTGTATGTGTTTCCTGCAGAAAAACCACACCAGCACTCTTCATCATAATATAATCAAAAAGACTAGCCCTTTTCATAGCATCACAACCTCCATTAATATTTAATGAGCTGAGTCTCAAAGGTGCCATGAAAATAAGTATAAAAAGGGCCTTCAATAATACCAATCCATTAGAATAAAACCTCCATAACCAAGACATGCTCATTTTAATCTTGTCCGTTTAAAGTACTTCTAACATTACCCATGAGTTTTCTCAAACGATATCTTTTAGGTTTGTCAAGTTCATATATAGATGCTTTTCTCATTGCCATTGTAACAGACAGCAGAAACAGTTTTAAATCAGGAAAATAAGATTCTATTTTGGGTTTGCGAAGTCCTTTTGTAAAGTCAAGAAAGTTGTTAATCTGCTGAACTGAGTAAAGTTTAGTCTTACCTCCAGAAGTAGGCCGTAAATCCATCATTTTTGGTTCCATTAATGTTGCATCATCCTCATCTTCCTTGTCAGAACAATCCATTTGTACATTTAAATCCGCAAAGTCTTGAGATGAAATATCATCTTGACTTTGATCCAATGTATCATTTATATCACTCTCAGTTTTATCTGCGTCGGTTTGTTTATCAAAACAAAGTGGATCGATCTCAGACGCTTTTTCCAAGCAAATCTGTTCCAGGCTCGTTTCTGCCTGCGGTACAGCATTACTCGGTCCGGCCACCTCCTCAGGAGCCCCTTCCAGGCCGTCTTTAGAGGCGACTAGCACCGGGTTATCGGGCAGGTCGCCCGGCACCTCAGTCGCCTCACCCGGTCGGGGTTCTGAAGCCCCGGCCGCCGAAACAACCTCTGTACCGAGCGCCTCCTCGCTGTTCTCCGCATCTGCAGTCGGAGCCGCAGGAGCGGCCACAGGTCTGTCTCGATTTGGACAACTTTGTCTAACGTGATTAAAACCGCCGCAGACAAAACACTTCATAGAATCTGAGGTGATAAAAATTGTATAATCTTTACCATCAATACTTAGTTTCACTGACAGATTTAGTGGATCATTCGGAGAATTCAAAATCATAAAGGTCTGACGCCGAAAAGACATCACATGTTTAATTTCAGGGTTTTTGCATCCAAGTGGAATCATTTTGATGGGACTTACTATTTTACCATACTTCTGGAGTATTTGATCTAGTTTTTCGTTTTTAACAAACGGAGGTACGTTTGATAAAACAACTTTCTTGGATGGACTTGACAAAGGCAAAACCGGTACGAATGCATCTTTGATTATCAGCCCCGATTCAATTAGGTTATCTACCATTTGACTTTCACTCAGAAAGAACACGATTGCCTTATTCATACGGGAGGCTGATTTGATATTAGTACCACCGATCGCCAAACTAACAGCGATGAGACAGTCCTCCACTGAAACCTGGGCGTCAGGTATACATTTACACCCATGTTTGAGTGTTAAACGCGAGAAATCTCTCGCATCTGAACTCATCCTCCTCCTCGCTCACTGACCGATGTCAGGGATCAGAAAAGGAGGGAAAAAACAACAACTCTAATCTAGCTCTATAATTTAGAAGGGAAGGGATAGTAAAGAAACAGAAATTTTCACTCTCAGAGAGGTACTCTCACCCGAATCTGTCCACACACTCCCAGCATGCACTCGCACAGAGAGAGAGAGAGAGAGAGAGAGAGAGAGAGAGAAAGAGAGAAAAGAGCGCAAAGCAGAAAACAACAAAATGCCACAAAACATACGTGAAATGTAACACTGTTTATTAACTTTTTTTTTTGTGATTGAAAAGAGTTTTTTGTTTATTCATGGTTGTGAATTACAATTGATCTCTGCTCTGTCGACTTTTCATGTTGACAATTTTGCTCTACAGTTTTACAAAGTGATCACTTTTATTGACAGTTTAGTAGTCTGAAATAATTTATATGATGTAATATATAAAAATAAATATGTATCATAACAGAAAATGTGGTGGCGCGGCGGCACAGTAGATTGTGCTGTCACCTCACATCAAGAAGGTCACTGGTTCGAGCCTCCGCTAGGTCAGTTAGCATTTCTGTGTGGAGTTTGCATGTTCTCCCCAAATTCATGTGGGTTTCCTCCGGTGCTCCGGTTTCCCCCACAGTCCAAAGACATGTGGTAGGTGAATTGGGTAAATTGTCCGTAGTGAATGAGTGTGTATTGATATTTCCCAGTGATGGGTTGCAGATGGAAGGGCATCCGCTGCATAAAACATATGCTGGATCAGTTGGTGGTTCATTCCATTGTTAATAAAGGAACTAAGGTGAAAAGAAAATGTATAGGGAATGTAATGGTAGCTTATTACAAAGTTTTTATACCATGATATTCAACATGCCAGGCAATATATTGCTTTAAACTATTAAAACGTGTTTATAAAAGTCACTTTTATAACTTCTCAATGTTAACGGTTGCTGAAAGAAAGATTAATGTCCCAAGATTCAATTTTAAAGCATAATTAAACGGGCAAATAAAAAAAATGTAAAAATGAAATGAAAAATGAAAAAAAATGTATGTATATTATTTATAGTGTATGTGAAATTATAGTGTATGTAAATGTACAATTTTTAAAGTCGTGGCACCAAACCCCACACCTAAACCCAACAATCATTACACTGTAAAACCCAGCAGTAAACTTTATCAAATGAAATGAGTGTAGTAAACTCAAAATATATTGAAAGTTAATTATACTCGTTTGAAAAAAGGCTTTTGACCTCAGTGTAAAGATAATGAGTTGAAGGTGCAGTAGGTGATTGTATTCAGAAATGTGTTTTGTTGTGCAGGTTGAATGTCTCTTCACAGTCCAATAGTACTGATTAAAGTAAATGATCTATATGTGTTTATGTGTATTATTTATTCTGGGTAAGGCATAAAAGAATACAAAAAAGTTCATCCAATTAAATAGTGTCAGGCCAACATCTCCTGTAATTCTGATAAGTAGCCCAAACTGTGTGTCAACAAATGTAGATTTGGACTTATGTGTATCTCTATTTTCATGCATATCCGCCATTAGAGTGTGCATGCCTGCAAGCTCACTTTGCATTCATGACACATCCACACGAGACAGTCACAGTCGCGGTAAAATCAAATGCTGAATTAAAATTTAAAAACCTGAATCAGTATTGGAGTTAGTTTTGCACGCTAGAGGAAGGATGACACCATGGCTGAAGGATTTCTGTTAGACAGGTAATGTTCTGTTTTAAACTCTTTTAGTCACGCAGAGCTGATTGGGTTGTTTTATTAATGGGTTATGTGCACAGAAGTGTTTTTCATTCACTGAAATCTTGTTTTTAGTTTCATAAGGTCCTTTTAAAGCATAGATAATGTAGATTTATATTCAGTTTAACAGAACATCACCAAATTGTGCTATACCGCCTAGTCTGCTTTTTTGAGCTAACATTGCTTTATAATTCACTTTAGTTCATTTTTGATCAATAAAAGCCTCCCTGTTTACCATGATACTCTGAATGTTCGCTCTGAAATAACATGTAAGTGTGGCTTAGTAATAAGTGTAATTCTTGCATGCCACCGGCCAAACACTAACTACATTTTTAACTGGCGAATGACATGAACTAGTGGGTTGTCTGCTGTCGTGTTGCGGTGTCTGTTAGAGAGGCGCCGCGTGCGCACGCCCGAGAGGATGCAAAGCTCCGAGTGGAGTGAACACGCACTCTCGGGGGACGCGGCTCACCTCGACTCTGATAAGCGAGAGAAAGGCATCCACAATCCAGTGGGAAAACTTAATTTTGGTACGGCACTTCCCTGCTGCTGACCGCCATAACAGACGAAGAGCTGCTCAGATGATCTAACTCTGAGTGCGGTCCGGATAATACGCAAGACGCGAACTGGACAATAAAGAAAGGGCTGGGTCTGCCTCCTCCGAGGGCAGCGCTTGCAGGCTCACTACCTGGTATTAAAACAGAGTGGTAGGAACCTTGGGCACATATCGCGGGTGGGGTCTCAGGACGTGAGAGAAAGCCAGCTCAATTACAGGCACGAGTCACTGACTGAAAAAATGCCTCCGGGTCTCCAACCCTCTAATCGATATCAACGCGACCAGCAGAGCTGTCTTCAGGTACAGAAAGATACGGAGTCGAGAATTGAAGGGATCTGACTCGGCTCGTCTAACGAGGGCGAGATCCTAAGAGGGCATGAGAGGGGGCGGGGTGGATTAATTCACCTAGCGCCCCTGAGGAACTGGATGATGATGTTATGCGTTCCCACGGTGCTGCCAGCCACCGCGTCATGAGAGCGGAGATGGCAGCCAAGTAACCTTGAGTGTGGAGGGCGACAGCCTGCTCTCCAGCTTATCGCGGCGTAAAGAGAGCACAACACTGATCTGGCAAATTACGGGGTCTTCTCAGCGAGAGACGCACCATTCAGTAAATAGACTCCACTTCAGGGCATAGGCGTGCTCGGGGAGGGGGCTCTAGCCCGAGTGACAGTATTAGCCACCGCAATCTGAGGTTACCTAAGTCTTCCTCGCGTCTAAGGACCTCCAAAGATCGGCGAGGGTGCCAGATGGTGCCCTGTCCCTGAGAGAGTAGGTGCTCTCTCGAAGGGAACTGCCAGGGGAGGGCCATTGCGAGGAGGGAGAGCTCTGACATCCAGGTCCGGTTGAGCCAGAGGGGCTGGCTCCTACTGTTCCTCGCTCCTACTGTTCCTCGTCCTCCCTGACCTTGCACAGTAACTGCGCAAGCAGGCTCACTGGGGGAGACACATATTTGCGCATGCCCCGAGGCCAGCTGTAAGCCAGTGCATTCGTGCCAAGAGCACTCGGTCAGATAAAGAACAACTGGCAATGAGCGAACTCGGGGGAAGCAACAGATTGATCTGGGTTTCCCCGAATCGCGCCCATATCAGCTAAACAGACTCGGGGTGGAGTCTCCATTCTCCAGGACATAAGGCTGCTGTGAGAGCGCATCGGCTGCACGGTTGAGCTTGCCTGAATATGAATGGCGTGCAGCGATTTCAGCCGCGGATGACTCCAGAGGAGTAGACGGTGGGCGAGCTGAGACATGCGGCGAGAGCGCATACCCCCCATACGGCTGATATACGCCACCGCCGCCGTACTGTCCGTCCTGACCAGCACGTGTTGCCGCTCCAGCACCGGAAAAAAACGGTGGAGAGCGAGGAACACTGCCAACAGCTCCAGGCGATATGCCAATGCAACTGGGTACCCTTCCACAGGTCCGCAGCCGCATGCCCGCAACGCACAGCCCCCCAGCCCGTGTTGGAAGCGTCTGTTGAAACGACAACAAGACTGGACGCCTGTCCTAGAGGCACTCAGGCCTGTAGGAACGAGGGGTCGCTCCAAGGGCAGAGGGCGCGGCGACACAGCGCAATAACAGAGACTCGGTGTGCGCGCGCGTGCCATGCGCGTCTGGGGACTCGATCGTGAAACCAGTGCTGAAGTGGTCTCATATAGAGTAATCCGAGCGGCGTGAGCAGCTGCGGATGACATATGCCCCAGGAGCCTCTGAAATAGTTTCAGTGGGACCACTATTTTACTGTCGAGCTCTCTCAGACAGTACAGCATTAGCTGAGCGCGCTCTCCGGAGAGGCGCGCTGCCATGGTGACCGAGTCCAGCTCCGGCCCAAGAGAAGAGATCCTCTGCACGGGGGCGAGTTTGCTCTTTTCTCGGTTGACCTGAAACCCCAACAGGTGGAAGTGCCGGCGCACTTTGTCTCTGTGCATAATCAATTGCTCCGAGAGTGGGCAAAAATCAGCCAGTCGTCAAGAAAATTGAGTATGCGGATGCCCGCGAGCCGAAGGGGCGCTCAGGCACCCTCCGCGGGCTTGGTGAGGACCCACGGAGACAGAGAGTGCCCAAAGGGGAGGGCTTTGTATTGCCCAGCTTGACCTTCAAACACAAACCGCAGAAACTGACGGTGGCGAGGAATAGTGGAGAAATGGAAACACACGTCCATCAGGTCTAATGCTGCAGACCAACCCAGAGGACGAACGCACCGGAGGATGCGCTTCTGCGTGAGCATTCTGAACGGCAACTTGAGCAGACAGCGGTTCAAAACGCGCAGATCTAGGATTGGCCGTGACCCACCGCTCTTTTTGGGCACGATGAAGTGTGGGCTGTAAAACCCGCTCTCCATCTCGGCTGGAGGGAGCGGCTCGATTGCATCCTTCGCCAGGAGGACAGCAATCTCCTCTCGCAAGACAGGGGCGGACAGGGGGCTGACCCTGGTAAATACACACCCGTGACTTGGGGGGCCGTTTCGTGAACTGGATCGCATAGCCGAGTCTGATTGTGCGTATGAGCCACTGCGAAGAGCTGGCCAGCGCTAACCAGGCAGGCAGAGCTCTTGCTAATGGACTCACGCTACAATCGCTGACGTACCAGCAGTGGGGCAGCGCGGAGTGGGTGTGCTGATCCGGGAAGCGTGCGGGTCCCACGGAAGAGCTGGAGGTGAGAGATTTGCTCTCACTCCGCACCCGAGCTCCGGAGGGGAGGCTCGAGGGCGTGGGAGAAAGGAGACCGTCCTCCCAGCGCTCGTGAGCCACTGGCAAAACGCACCGAATCTGCAAGCTAGAAAGCATAGCATCACAGACTGGCAGATTTCGGGCTGTCACATCCGGGGAAGTGGAAAAGTGCTCTTTCATGATGTTTTCATGGCAGTTAAAAGTGCCGTTGGAAATGGGGCCCCGCCCTCCAGCGGGGAAAGAGCAAGTTCCCTCTTCTCCAGAAGGCCTGTCCCAGGGACGCTTTGCAGTCCGTTGCCGGACTTAGCGGCGTTCTGGGCAGGGGGGCTGCCTGCTTCCGGGGTGCTCGGCATGCTCGCTTCACCAGAGGCGTGTGCAGGGGCGGTGCAGCTCCCGTAGGTGAGCGCCTTCGGCGAGGAGCAGGTATGGATGGCACGGCGGGCTGAGCGGGCTTACGGACTCACCGATAAGACATCACCCATCAGGCTGCTCTCTCACCGCCTCGAATTCCTGGGTGAATTCACAGACGGTGTTGCCGAACATGCCAGCTTGGAATATGGGGAAGTCAAGAAAGCGGACTTTGTCGACTTCGCGCATCAGCTGGGGGTGGCGCTCCTGGATCACTAGTGTGGACATTGTCCTCCCCAACGCACACGCAGCGGACTTAGTAGTCCGAAGAGCTTAGTCGGCGGCAGTGCAAAGCTCATAAGCCTGGGTTGGACCCACCCTTGTGCAACTCGGCCAGCGCCTGTGCTTGGTAGCGCTGGTAGGTGGCTATCGCATGCAAGGCGGAAGCAGCCTGGTCCGCAGCTTTGTAAGCTCTAGCTCCAAGGGAGGCAGATAACTTACAGGCTTTGGATGGGAGACAAGGTGGACCCCGCCAAGAAGAGGCGCCGCGCAGATTAACCGCCATTGTGCACTCAACCTGAGGAATTGCCACATACCCCCTGGCTGTTCCACCGTCAAGAGTGGTGAGGGTGGAGGGACACGCAGCAAGAGCAGAAAAAAGTGCCCTTCAAGACCGCGTGAGCCTACTGTGCACCTCCGGGAACAAGGGAACGCCCCTCTAGTTGGTCCGGCCGCGGAGCTGGGGGATACACCATCTCCAACCCACGGCCGAAGCAGCCCGGGAAAGCACGGCTAACATGTCCGTTTCAGGATCCGTTTTGACAGCGCTCACCTGCCTGGAGGGGGCGAGCGGGTCTGGATCATCATCGGTCAATGAAAGCCCACTCTCCGATGCCGCGGTGGACGTCTGGTCTCCGGTGTCATCGAGCGTAAGGGCTACCATCTGTTAGACGGATTGCTTCCCCCGCCCGAAGCTTGGATGTAACGCTTGGAGGAGCTGGAGGTCCGCGGGCCCGTGGACGACGGATTATCTCTTGCTGAAACCCTCAGATCTGCCCGAGTGCCCGCTGCAGAGCAGGGGACAACTGGGGTGGTTCGCCCTTTTGCAAAGGCTAGCCGCGATCTTTACTGCGCAACAGTCATGCCATCGCAATGACGACATGAACTGCCCGCGAGCAGCGCATTAACATGCTGGACCCCCCAGGCATGTAACGCAGTGCCCGTGCCCATCATCCGAGGACAGGAAACCACCGCATCCAGAAATGAACAGTCGGAGCGCCGTCCTGAAAAGGACGTCCTGCACGACTGTTGCTCTTTCTGTGAAGTTTGCAACTTTATACGCACCGCTCTGGAGGACCGGTCCCAAAGAACGCCAGGCAAGGGAAAAACCCAGCTCAACTGTCTGCCGCTGCGTGTACACACTCCGGACTGGGAGAATGCTCTCGTTCGCTCGGAATCGCTGGATAACAGCAGGAGGAACCCTCATCGACTCGATCAGAAAGTCTCTGAAGCAAAAAGGATGGTGTTTGCTCGCTCCAGGTGTGCTTATATGCTGGGATAATTGGCAATGAAGCACACCTGTGCAAGCTTACACTGCCAATTCATTGCATTCATTGGCCCGTTCAATACTCTTTCAGACAAGCGGCTTCTGAACCGAATCCTCCGATACGTGGATTTTCCCAAAGATCAAATCCACTGTATAGCACTGAAGTTCCCCAACCGAAGGGGAACTAATGTTCTCCACTGCTGAAAACATACATGTTCAGATGAGTCTGTGCTCACCTCTCAGAGCATTCTGATCAGTTGAAAAAATAGTGGGAATACATATTTTTTTATTAAAAATAAACCAGGGCTAAGCATAAATTGTTTCCATGTTTACATAAAATTAGTTGGTCAAGTTGTAATAAGTGTTTTAAGTTTACAGAAAATTAGAAAGCACTAAATTACTATTTTATCAGTTTTTTTTTCTTAAATGCATATTCCACTAAATTGAGATTCTGCTGCTGTGATAGAGATGTGCTCTCTTCAGACATAAACTCCTCTCTGCACATCAGCATTTTTAAGCTTGTTTGACAGATGTGCACTTGCTTTACATTGTTGCAATTCTATAAAAGCGTGTTCATTAAAGAAATTCATCATACATTTTTGATGCATTTTCCCCCTTCATTTACCAA
Source organism: Danio rerio (assembly GCF_052040795.2). Classification (NCBI taxonomy): domain Eukaryota; kingdom Metazoa; phylum Chordata; class Actinopteri; order Cypriniformes; family Danionidae; genus Danio; species Danio rerio. The sequence continues at coordinate 21,912,206 of NC_141029.1, read as the reverse complement.
AATTGTGATATATTGTAGCTGGTTTTCTTGTGATCTGTCAATATAACGAAGGATCACTGATATCGTGATTAAAGCAGCAGTGCCCGGAACAGCAGCAAAATGCTTTTTCATGAACTTGGTGATAAAAATATGCTTCTGATTAATACAATTGACAGTTGGTAAGTACACTGCACAAATGATTTTCTTTATTATAGTTTTTGTGATTTTTAGTCCAAATATCTAAAAATTCTTAAAACAATAAACATTTTCTAGAAAGATTTTTAGTCAAAATGATGTGAATTTTTTATTAAAAAAGCTCAATAATCTGTGATGAGCCCGAGGCTCGAACCCAGGTCGCTGGTGTAGTAGAGCAGTGTTTTAATGATCAGCCACAGGGAGAGTTGGTGAACCCAATTGCTAAGGCACAAGGTCTAGTTCAAACAAAGTTGTTTGTTAAGGAAATCCAAAATCATCAAGAAAAAGCCGCCAGGCAAAAATATATGAACTCCAAAAGCTAAGCAGTTAACAAACAAAGTTCTCCGTAGAGCAACTGGTACTATAGCCAAAAATACAAAAGGTAATAGCAAGAGGACTTACGGCAACAGCAGTAGCACATCAAACTCAAAAACCAAGTGACAAGTGAAGACAAGAGGGTAGAATATATAAGCTAGTCTAACAAGACACAGATGAACCAAATTAACACAAATGAACCACAAACAGAAACACTGGGGAAAATGGCGACATCTTGTGGAAAAAACAAACAATAGCTCAGAATATGACAGAACCCCCCCCCCCCTCCCTCTAGGAACGGCTCCTGACGTTCCCACCAAGACCACCCGAACTGCGAGCTTGAAAATACCGGATCAACTTGGGGTCCAGGATTTACTTAGCGGGATTCCAGGAGCGCTCCTCGGGACCATACCCCTCCCAGTCCACAAGATACTGTCGAGACCGTTGCACCCTCCGAACATCCAGTATCCTGCGGACTGTGTAGGCAGGCTTACCCCCAATGTTGCGAGGAGGAGGAGGGGATCTGTCAGAGGGAACAAAAGAAGAACACAACACAGGTTTTAGGAGAGATACATGAAAGGTGGGATTAATCTTAAATGACCTAGGTATTTCTAGCCGATAAGAAACTGGGTTTACTCTCCAGATAATTTTAAATGGTCTGATATAGCATTGGTTAAGCTTGGGGGACTCTATCCGAAGGGTAAGGTTCCGAGTGGAGAGTCAAACCCGTTGACCAACTCGAAGGGAGGGACAGATCTGCGTCTAAGGTTGGCCTGCCTCTGGTACTGGTTAGAGGTTTGGATGAGTTTTCGGCGGACTACTCTCCAGGTCCGACGGCATCGATTAATATGCAGCTGTACAGAGGGAACAGCCACTTGAATCTCTTGCTCAGGGAAGAGGGCAGGGGAGAATCCAAACTGGCACTCAAAGGGGGATAACCCAGTGGAGGATGAGCGCAGAGTGTTGTGAGCATATTCAGTCCATAGGAGGTATGAGGACCATGATGAAGGGTTGTGACCCATCATGCACCTTAAAGTGGTCTCGAGACTCTGATTAATCCTTTCTGTCTGCCCATTAGACTCGGGGTGAAAAAGAGAAGACAAACTAATGGATGCACCCAATGACTGACAAAAAGATCTCCAGAACCGGGATGAGAACTGGGGTCCCCGGTCCAACACAATGTCCTGTGGAATTCCAAAGACTCGAAAAACATGAGAAGTAATGAGGTCTGCTGTCTCCTTAGCAGATGGGAGTTTTGGTAAAGGAATGAATCGGGCAGCCTTGGAGAACCGGTTGACAATGACCAGAATAACGGTGTTTCCATGGGAGGGTGGGAGGCCAGTAATGAAGTCCATTGAGAGGTGGGACCATGGTCGGTGGGGAATAGGCAGAGGGTGCAGAAGACCTTAGGGGGGGAAGATGTGAGGTTTTTCCCCGGTTGCAAACAGGGCAGGCCCTAACCAATGATATTACGTCCTTTTTAGCTGTAGGCCACCAGAAGTGTCTTTGCAAAAAGTCCAAGGTGCGGGAAATACCTGGATGGCAGGTCAGCCGGGAGGAGTGTGACCTTCTTGGGATCCATCTGTACCTGCCCTGGTTTAATGATGAAGCCCAAGAACAAGACCTCAGTGGTGTGAAACTCACATTTCTCGGGTTTAACAAATAGATGGTTCTCCTGTAGACGTCTTAATACCTTTCTGACGTGACTCTCATGCTCCTGGAGAGAACTCGAGAAGATCAGGATGTCATCTAAGTAGACGAAAACAAACTTGTTCAGCATCTCCCTTAGGACATCATTTATGAGAGCCTGAAAAACTGCAGGAGCGTTAGTAAGGCCGAAGGGAGTGACCAAATACTCATAGTGCCCTGTAGGGGTATTAAATGCCGTCTTCCACTCATCGCCCTGCTTGATCCGTACCAAGTGGTAGGCATTGCGCAGGTCCAGCTTAGAAAATATGGTGGCTTTCTGGAGTAACTTGAAGGCAGTGGCCATAAGGGGAAGGGGATAACGATTCCGGATTGTTACCTTATTGAGAGCTCGGTAATCTATGCAGGGCCGGAGACCTCCATCCTTCTTCCCCACAAAGAAAAAACCTGCACCTGCTGGAGATGTGGAAGACTGGATGATCCCTGCTTTAAGGCCCTCCATGATATATGTCTCCATGGCCTTTTGCTCAGGAGGAGACAATGAAAACACCCAACCACGAGGGGGGCACTGGCCGGGCATTAGCTCTATGGCACAATCATATGGCCTATGTGGGGGCAAGACAGAAGCTTTCTGTTTGCTGAAGACCGAGTGAAAGGAGTGATCCTGGGGTGGGACTCGAGAAAGGTCAACAGGTTCTTGAGACTCAGGATTATTACTAGGTGGGTCTAAGCAAACTTTGTGACACAGGGGGCCCCAGTGGAGAATTTTGCCATTAGACCAATCAATGTGGGGGTTATAAAGAGTAAGCCAGGGGTAGCCAAAGATCAAGGGCAGGTCAGGGGACTCACAATCAAATAAAAGGATATCTCCTCCTTGTGGTGGATCACAGAGACATGCAGGGGAACAGTAAGATGGGTAACAGCTCCGGGAGCTATTTGTCTCCTATCCAAAGCGGTCACCTCCAGAGGGTTATCTAACAGTTTAAAGGGAATCTTGAGATTAGTTGCTAGTGTCTGATTCATGAAGTTCCCCACTGCTCCAGAATCAACAAGTGCTTGAAGTTGATGTTCCTTAGACTCAAATGTCAAAGTGATGGGTAAGAGCAGAATGGAGTTGCTACAGCTCTCTCCTTACTGTCTGGGATGGTGAGTTTTCCTTCAACTCAGGACAATCTGAACAGAAATGACAAGACCCACCACAATAGAGGCAGAGACGGCTCTTCATACGGTGGGTGCGTTCCTGAAGAGTTAGCCGGGCACGGCCTAGTTGCATAGGCTCTGGGGAATCTGGTTCTAAAAACTGAGGTGACTCAGTAGCATATGGGGTATTGAGAAGGTTGGGAGAACGTAAAGGAACATAGCAGGCGGTTGGTCTTCTTTCTCTCAGGCGGTTGTCCAGTAGGATAGCTTGGTCTATTAAGGACTCGAGGGTTTTAGCTGGATCTCGGGTAGCCAACTCGTCTTTGAGGGCCTCAGACAACCCATTCTGGAAACAAACGATGAGGACCTCATCATTCCAGCCTGCTCCTGCAGCAATTGTCCGGAATTGAATGGCATATTCTGCGGCACTTTTACCTCCTTGACACAAGGTGAGTAGTTGCTTGGAAGCCTCTCGTCCTGAGAGGGGATGGTTAAATACACGCCGTAATTCTTTCACAAAAGCTGAGTAGTTAGTACAGCAGGGAGACTTAGCATTCCAGATTGCTGTTGCCCAAGCAAGTGCTTTGCCAGATGATAGGGTGAGTACATAAGCGGTCTTAGCCTGATCTGAAGGGAATGTGGAGGGTTGAAGCTTGAAAGTGAGGTCACACTGAGTTATAAACCCCTCACAGGTTTCTGGGTCCCCTGAAAAGCGTTGCTGAGGGGGAAGACGTGGTTCAAACTGAGGTTGAGGGGTATGGATGACAGGTGTTGGGGTTGAAGCTTCTTCTGGGGATGAAGTTGGACGTTGACGCAGACTGTCAGAGAGTTGTCGCTTGGAAGTCATGAGTTCTGATAGTAACTGGGAATGCTTCTCCATAAGTCCCTTTTGCTGAATCAAGGCCGCCTCATGGCGCTTGACTGTAGCGTCATGCTGAGCAACAATAGAGACCATGTCTTGGGCAGAGGCCTCAGCAGGGTTCATGTTTGACTTGGTTTTTCTGTGATGAGCCCAAGGCTCGAATCCAGGTCGCTGGTGTAGTAGACCAGTGGTTTAACGATCAGCCACAGGGAGAGTTGGTGAACCCAATTGCTAAGGCACAAGGTCTAGTTCAAACAAAGGTGTTTATTAAGGAAATCCAAAATCATCAAGAAAAAGCCGCCAGGCAACAACATAGGAACTCCAAAAGCTAAGCAGTTAACAAACATAAAGTTTTCCGTAGAGCAATTGGTACTATAGCCAAAAAATACAAAAGGTAATAGCAAGAGGACTTACGGCAACAGCAGTAGCACATCAAACTCAAAAACCAAGTGACAAGTGAAGACAAGAGGGTAGAATATTGTAGTAACTCAGCCATATCCTAAGCGGAGTTAAAAACCAGCAGTCATAGAAACCTTAACTCGCCCCTCTTCGACTACTCATAATTAAGTATCGCCTGGAGCTTAATTCCAATACACACTCGTCTTCCCCTTTCTAAACAAAGGATGTGTTGTAACCACGGGTTACTAATTAATGGCCCATCAGGAAAATCTGGCCATTTTGTCTCTCACATGACTACGTTAATTAACTTTAGCACCCTAAGGAAGAAAGACATGCGTATGTCTTTTCGGGCGCATGACCCCCGCCCTTCTTCCTGCCTAGGAGAGACAGCATCAGTATTGTCTCTGGACAAAAGCCCGCGCGATTTTCGGACATTTCATGTTTTAAAGTGTGTTTTGCTTTAATGTTTTATTGCTAATAGTTGTGTATGTTTTACCATGTATGTAAGCAAGTGTATTCACTATAAGGTGCATGTAAATTCAACGCTGTAGCGTGTGTAACGCATGTAATTAACTGCATTTGATAAAACTGTGATGTTTGATGTCAAACTGAAGCTATAAGGCTTAATAAAACATTGGTCTAAATGATAAAACTGCATTTTCAGATAGTAGTTAATTACAAGAGCTTTATTGAAGTTTTGTGACAGTAAAGTTAATTTTATTGCCCAAGTGCAACCCCGGGTCTTCCCCTCCCGGGCCGTAGACAACTAGGAAAAGAGAGGCGTGGTCTCGCTCAGCAGCCACGGCCATTGGGCATTCACAGAGTAGGCTGGAAGAACTTTTTAACTATAAAACTCTACTGCCGTGCAAAACTTCCTTCTTCTTCTTCGTTGTTCTCTGTTGTTTTCTGTTGTTCTCATTTTGTTATCAGTTTGAACTGACATAGTTTCGTATTGGCTCCACGAGGGATTTCTACGCACGAACTTTGCGTTGTACGCTTCCAGTCTTTATAACACGCCCGCCGGACATCGCTCTTGGAAGAACTACCCGTGTAAAGCCTGTGTCTGTCTGCCGTCACATCGCCACGGCAACAAGAACCCTTTAACAGGAGCTCAGCTGCTCCTGTGTACGTTCGCGACTCATACGAACTCAGTCTGACCCTGTTTTGCTAATATAACCGCTTTCCCGTGAACACTCGGACGCAGCCCATCCAGCAATAGGGTCAGTCATACAACTTCTCTGAACTCTAACTTCCGAAGTCTTGTGATACTGCCGGAGCAGTCACTGGAGGAATCCCCATCCAACAAACTTCCCGCGTGCTGACGTCAAACTCTCCGTCACCGGGACAGGGAGTCCCACGCTCCAGAAGATAAAGGAAAACCCTCTCCAACAAAGGACATCCCAACCACGTCAACGCGCTGCAACCAATTGGCTTCGCCGGGTTTCCCTCAACCAGCCGACGAGTGAAACCAGTCATCTAAACGCAAGTAAACACAAACCAACTTTTCACTCCGTGCTGAAGCTGGTGTTACTTTTAATCAGTAAACCTTAGTCAGATTCTCTGCTTGGTGGTTTTCTCAGGTTGCAATGCTAAGAACTTAGCAAGTGCGAGACGTTTGGGACTCTTAGTTGTTCATCCTCATTCATTCACTCATTCCAGAACTGTGTGTGTGTGTATCTGCATGTTTGTCTGTTTTACATAGAGTAGTTTACTGTGTGTGTAGCTTAATAAACCTGTGTTTCATTTTAAGATTCTTGTCGGACTTTTATGTGTTTCTAAGTTACTGCCTCAGCTATATGGTCTTGCTACCTTGCTTGTTTAAATACTAAAATCCTGTTTTATATTATTATTGTTGGCCACGAAATAATATAACATAGATTTACCAAAGATAAAGTTACGCTGCTTACTGCTATTAGGGTGGACCAATAGTTATTGTAAGTGTATGTGTTAACCTATCTCTGACTGTGAACCAGTCATTTTAATCTTCTGATTCGAATCCCCGAGAATTAATTTTAATTAATTCGAACTAATGAGCTAATTCTTAGGAGTATAGGACATATTAGATGGTCTAGAATCCTACAATATATAGGCTAGTCTAACAAGACACAGCTAAACCAAATTAACACAAATGAACCACAAACAGAAACACTGGGGAAAATGGCGACATCTTGTGGAGAAAACAAACAATAGCTCAGAATATGACATAATCTGAGCTCAATAATAATAAAAAAATATTGTTTTAGGTTTTAAATAAGATTATTTTACTAATCTCATTGGCAGATTAATTTGTTTTACAAATAATAATAATCACTTAATTTAGAATTATTTCTGAAAACTGAACAATTTTTGTACATATTTAGTAATTTGATTGATATGCGAGTATGTGTAGAAAAAGCTTCCTGATTTAATTTGGTTTTAATTTAAATATATATATATATATATATATATATATATATATATATATATATATATATATATATATATATATATATATGTATATATATATATATATATATATATATAACATATATATATATATATATATATATATATATATATATATATATGTTAAATATAAAAGTTATTTAAACTACAAAATACAATATGCACTTTTTTTCAGTGTTAACATTTATATATAATAAAAAAATGTATCTTTATTGTCACTATGTTTGACTGTTTGGCAGCGTCTTGTGCCTGAATAATAATAAAAATAAGTATGTTATTGGCTACTTCCAGCTGCTTTTGTTTCTGCCAGCCCATATTAATGTTTTGTGTCTAATTATTTAGATTTGGGCAAGTAGTCATATAAAAAGTTGGATCAATAGGAAGTTGTTTCTGCAGAATAATATTTAGAATTGTCTTAAAACATATATTTTATGATGTAAGCAACACAGCTACAGCGAATAAAATCGATAATGTGTGTTTTTTAAATTTATAGTGTGTGAATTATCAAGGATTGAAGATAATTTGTCAAATTGTTTTCACCAAGGGGGCCCCAAATACAATCCTGCTTAGGGCCCCCTGAAGGCTTGGGCCGGCCCTGGTCTGAGGGGTAAGTCTCCAGCAGGCGAGAATCTAGCCGGAACTGGCCCGAGTGTATTTTGCTATATGGGTGGTTAGGCGTGTATCAGCAAACTAATAAAGCCCGAAAAAAGCCCTGACCTTAGTGAATAAACAGTGTTCCACCAGGAACATGTATGTCAGAAACTATAGTTTACTGCTGAACTCATTTTGTCATGGTAAAATGACACAGAAATCGAATAATAACACTTCAGTCTCCTGCCGAAGCTCAGACGGTCTGCTTTGAGAAACTGTCAATCACCGCTGTCAATCACGATGACACGCCCAGCATTAAATTACTGCTAAAAACAAAATGTTTACAAAAATGAGTATCTGCAACTATTTTAGCACAATAATCCGTCCCTTAATCGACCAGAACCATCTTTCAGGACATTTTATTGCAAGTGTAATAATTTGTTTTATTTGGGCTCAAGTCTCCTTCATTAACACGGAGGAGGCGGGCTTATGACTTGTACTGCAGCCAGCCCCCAGGGGGCGATCTAACAGCCGAGACCTTCACTCAAACGCAGGCTTGCGGCACACTTGTTTCGGACACAGCGTTTAGTTGTTGGTTTTATTAGTGGAAAGAGACATTCTCATGCTAGTTTTATTTTGAAAAGGAAAAATATCTCAGAAAAACTCTTGGCACTTGGACGGGTTGGCTGGATTAAACCAAAACTCTTGAGTTATTCCTTTGTGTGCAGTTCATTTAATTAAGTTTGAATGCTGCCATATGGACCTTGGTGCAAACCAAACAAGCAGACTGAGACCACTGAAAAGATGTGTCCCAATCTGCTTCCAAACAGATTCTGGTGTGCTTTGACTGAAATTTAAGCTCAGCAAAAACCAGATATCTAAATAAACTAAAAACAAGACAGTATGTGAAAAGAACAGACCACTAAAATGTTTTGAATGTTTAGTATATTTAGTTGCAAAACATACAATTATTCATTTATTTTATTTTTAGCCTAGTCTCTTTATTATCCAGGGGTCACCACAGCAGAATGAACCGCCAACTTATCCAGCGCTTTTTAACTTCTTTTTTTAGGTTTGGTCTTTAAAAATCAATTAACTGATATGTTAAAAAGCATCAGTTTAATAAAAGTGCTGAATAAAAGTGTTAATTCCAATAATTGGAAAAAAAATCTGACCTGAAAGCTGAAGATCTAAATAATGATTGTAGGCTTGCCGTTGTAAACATTAGTAACAACTGAATTGTTTAATTAAAAAGCACAAAACCCTCTGTAGCTGTAAATTCACACTCTAGTTATCTCCTAAATTTGAACGTTAAGAGTACACTAGCATTTACACAACATCAAAGCAAATATTCATGCAGTGAAAAAAGCCACAAACCTCTCATTTCAATTTCACAGGGTCTTAAAGCTAAATCACGCATGCAGTCGTGTGAGCTCTGCGGCTCATTATTTTAATTTGAATCGTTTTAGGTTGGTGCTTTTTAAAGATATTTTGCTTTATTTGTGAAGCAGTGGTGCAATGTGCGTGAATTGTAATTAATTTGTCTGTTGTGTTTGCGATGGCTGGTTGCATGCAAGATGAATAACAGGATAGATGGTCCTGTCCACTGCTGCTGTCCCGTCTGCTAAGCGAGCGCGGCGTGACCACCAAGGGCCAAGACCAAATCACATCACACCTATCATAAATCATGATGATTCGCTGGCTAAAACTCCATTCTGCTCATGAATATTAATGCTCCTCGCTCTCCGTGATATGTATATTTGTGGGATTGTGTTTCTCATTTTTGGGCCTGCAGGTGAAACTACTGGGAGAATTTGTAAATACAGTCTCGCCGCTGCCCTTCATTACATTACCTGTCTGAACGGTGTCGAATCAATTGGCTGACACCACCGCCTGTGCTTTGTGGCACAGGACCTATGAAAGCACTGAGTGGAATGGGAATTACTTTCTGATGAAAGAAAACCTGTGCCACAGGTGTGTGCCTCAGTGTCGTTTGTAATATAACAAAAAATGTTAGTGAAGAGAAGAAGAGACAGCTCTAGGGTACTGTGAAACATGAATCTGGGCATTGGGATGCACTGCTCAATATCATCCATAGCCGAGGTGGTGATTCTTACAGGCGGTGGCAGAAATCAGACAGATGGATTAAAGACGAGAGAGTAAAAGCAGATGAAAGATACAGACATGTGCCTTGGGAAATACACAGGGATGTGTTTATGTTTACAGCCGGTGATGTGAGTAGTATTTTGTACGCTTCAGTTACATACCAAGCCTCTTAGCAAGGTCAACAAACCTGAATCTGATGAAAAAATAAAATAAAAATCGGTCTATGTAAAATCTCACTGCTGACCTATACAAGAGTGGGTTTTCCATTAGGATTGTATATACGATAGACAGCAAGGATGTCAGGCCTCAGACATGCTTTTGCAGTTATAATTTTGCCTTAGTTTATTGTAAAATCAGATTTAATCTTCAACTAATTATATTTATTGATTTAAAATATAGTGACGTCAACGCAAACTGAGCAAATGTTCTGTTATGAAGCTCTTGGGCATCTTAATCGATTGACTACATTTAATAGCTGTCTCTATATTCTGAAGAATTCTGCAAGAAACATATGCAGTGTACAGAGGACAGTCAGCCAAATTAAAAAAAAATTACTCCCCAAGAAAAATTGCGTTACTTTGGTACTTTTTTATGGAAAGTAATACTATACTTTTTCATACTTGCCTAATGCTTGATTTCTTTCAGAATTTTATTTTTTTATTTTAAAAGACTATATAACCTACATCTTCATTTACCTTTGAAGAAGGTACCCTAAAAATCCAGGTTAAAAAAAAAACTAATAAAAAATGTTGAATAATGGGTAACACTTTCTTTTACAATGCACAAAATACCGCGTAAGTACTGTGAAATTACAGTGTACTTTTCTGTACGTATAGTGTAAGTATAATCAACGTATGTGTAGGTATAAGGAAACAAACTGTAATGCTTGGGTAATAAGGGGGTAACAACCAGATATTCAACACGAAAATTACTGCGTATGTACAGTGAAATAACGATGTACTTTTCTCTGTATGTATAGTGTAAGTATAAATAACGTTTGCGGTGGTATAGGGGAACAAACTGTAATGCTTGAGTAATAATGGGGTAACAACCAGATATTCAACATGTAAAGTACCGCGTAAGTACAGTAAAATAACGGTGTACTTTTCTTTAAATTTCAAAGGAACAAATCATAATGTTTGCATAATGGGGGGTAATAATAAGAAATTCAACACGCAAAGAACCGGGTAAGTATATTATGTTTTCAATGTACTTTTTTCAAGTATTTTATACACCTAATGCATATATAACCTAATGCAACCTGTAAATATACATGCACCTGCGTAAGTACATACTCTTATTTAGTGCTTGGGTTTTATATGGCGTTTTTAATTAACAAAATGTTTACAATCTGTGAAATTATGAACCCTTATTGTATACTGTATGTATTTTAAATCTGCAATTCAATATAAAATATATTTCCACACACTACTTACCTTATGAATGTTTACTCGTCGTTCTCACCACAGCCATCAATAGTCTTAACATCACTATCCACAAATAACTTTGCATGATATAGGCCAACTGTCAGGGTTCAATGCAGATTAAAACAGTATTTTTACTGCCATTTGCAGAGGGGGGCTAACTGTTGCATTTCAGTGAACATAAAGCTGATGCTTTATAGAAAAATGTAGTAATTTGGTCTTTAATCAATAAAAAATGCTGCTGTAGTTTTCTATGTTCTTAGTGTTTAAGTATACACTAGTGTGTTGAAGTTAAGCTTCTTCCCTCCTTGTTCCCTGTAATTAAAGGGTAAATACAGTATTTGTTCCCTCCTTGTTCCCTGTACTTAATGGGTAAATACCACATTTGCGGGTTAACATTAAAATAATCCACCCAAATATTAAGATGTTAAACACAAATACAGATATGATAAAAGCTAAAAACCTGTAACTATTGATTTTCATTGTATTTGTTTTGTTTTTCCTACAATTTCTACTACAGATTTTCAGCTTTCTTCATGATAGCTTTATCAGTGTAAAGAGAAAAAATAAATTCAAAGGTTTAGAAACACTTGATGGCAGGTAAATAGTAAGTCACTTTAAATTTGTGGGTGAACAATCTGTTTAGTTCAAACTACTGATTGACTTAATGTTTAACTTTGAGCAAAAGCACTTGTCTCAGTTCTTTAAAGGATTATTTAGTTCAAGTAATAACTGCTTACCTTGTGTTTGGTTTTGATGTACCAGTTTTGTTATTGTGAAGAAAATCAACAATAAATGAGTTAACAACACATTTTAAGTCATCTTCCATTTATTAACATTCATACAAATTATATTTTTATTCAGGCACTGAGTGAAAAGTCATTTGTGGAGGAATGGATCATATCATTTTCATAAGACAGGATGAAACATCAGCAAAACACACTCATACACACAGTGGAAAAAAAAACTAAGTAACAAAAATGTAAATGAATTTGTAAAGAATGTTTCAAATAAGCACAGAATGCATGTATACATCTAAGCTTTTAACTTTTAGTGACAACTACAGCTCTTCTACACAACAGTTGAACGTTGGTTTGTTTGACAGTTACAATCCTATGCTGTAATGTGACATCTTCACCTTCACAAGGGAGGATCATGTTTATGGCTCAGTGCTTGTTATTTAGATTTTGTGTTTTTTATTACTGTTTGATACTTTAGCATCATTCTTGTTACAAAATTCATCAGACACCCTGTATCCTTCAAGTTCACAAAGTTGCTGTCAGTTCTCCTTCAACAGGCGATTTACTTTTACACGTCCATACTCAATTTACATGCAGTTTGTCTCAGCTCAGTGATGTGTGTCTCCTCATCAGTGTTTCTCGCCATCTCCAACCTCACGTGTCTCCTTCTCAGAATGTTGTTCGTCCACATCATCTACTGACTGCAGTGTTGGTTTTCTTTTCCCCTCTTAGTTTGTCTTGCAGAGTGTGCAGTGTCTGTCTGTGTAGTTTCTGTGTGGCCCAGATGTAAACATGGTGCTCAGTCTATGCCAGCCTCCATCATCTCATATGCAGCCTGGCTGGCAATGACAAAGTTAGAAATCTATATACAGCAAAGATATTACACATAGAAAGAATAAGTAAAAATCAATGTACTATAATGCTACGTGCTTATGGAAATGACATATCTGAGCATAAGATACCTGAATTGAATTTTGAACTTTTATGCATTAACTCCCTGAAAGAACATTCACTGATTCCTTTATCATCCAATATATTTATATTTTTTCTACTGTGAAAAGAACTGTTTTTTAACTGCAGTTTCATGAAGCTACAGTCTGGAGGTTTAAAACATTTTGTGGAATAATTTCAACAAAAAAAATATATATATATATGTTTTCAGAAAAAGGACAGTCGAAAATGCACTTTTTGACAGGGGGTGAGTAAAATTGTCAGCAAATTTAAGTTGTAGTGAACTAAGGTTAAAAAAAGTATTTGACAATATTTTACAATCAATTACTTTACAATCTTAAATCCTTTAGCACTAAGTTGATTCGTTAAGATTTAAATGCAGTTCTACCCCCAAAACTAAAGTGTTACATTGAATTAATATAATTATTTGAAGCCCAAGCATACAATGACAATTGTAAAGTTACCTAAATATTCTTCCCTACTTACCTTTGTGAAAATATTGAGAGCATAAACGGAGAAATGAAGATATATTTTGCCTCTCAATGCAGCAGGCCAGGGGGGTATTCCAGAAAGCTGGGTTACCTTACCATCTGCTAAACCCTAAACTCTCGGTTGATTTACCCAAAACCTGCTTAACGCGAGTATGTTGCTTCCAAAACAGATGATAAGAGTTAGTTAAATCAACCTCCTGAAGATAACCGCGGGTTAATGTGCGTGCACGTCACATACCTGAAGGCATTTTCAGTAGATCGCCGAATTCACGAGTCACCATAGAAAGTCACGGTGAGAAAAAAAAGGGCAACGCACTTTACAGAGGCAGAGCTGGAGGTTTTAAACACAGAGATTACACATCTGCTTCAACGAAGGAAAGAAACATAGATAAGAAAAGAAAAAATAAATAAGAAGAAAGTTTGTTAGTTTATTAAATTACACATGCCATCCTCCATTTTATTCATTGTAATGAACAATTAAACTTCTCTTTAACATCCTATGTTGTGTAACCATTCATGAATTTATTTTTCTTGCCAATAATTTCATAAGGCCACAATATGTGTATTGACTAATAAGGCTTTTAGAAATTGTAATCTTTCTGGAGCTAGAACTCTGTCCAAAGTCATTAAACACAGAAACATTCTCCTAAAAGGTAATATTTAATTACTGGAGCTCTGTATTGAACACTCTAGAACAGGGGTTTTCAAAGTGTGAGGCGCGCCTTCCCTGGGGGGCGCCAGAGCATGTCATTGGAGGCGCGGGAAAAAATATAATATAATAAAAATAAAATATTAAGTTTAATTATTATATGTATTTTTTATTATATTTAAACGTTTTAATTAAACAAAGCAAAAAAATAATACGTCAAATATAAGAAAACCTTTTTTACCCAGAAGGCCATAGCTGTGAATTCGCTTCTGTTTGGCAAGCCCGCCAATACAGGTATATGCCTTGTAAGGCTTGAAGCTTACGCTGCTATTCTGAACCAATAATCGGAAACAGAAAGCAGTTGAAGGATAGGACTAACATACTGTATAAAGAAATTAGCTGTAACATATGCACTGCTGAGCAACAAAGACAGTGAAACTGCCTTTGTTAGCATATGAGGCTACGCACTGGTGTGCGGGAGATGCAGAGTAAAAGCCATTCTCCCAGATCAACAGTTACCTTTCCCTATTATACCCTGAGCAAAGCATTGTTAAACATGAGTGAAAACCAAACCAGCTGAACGTGAGAGCAAAGTTGAAGAGATGAAGTGGGGGAGAAGTACATTAACATACTCTCCTCAGGCCATGACCCAACAATAGTAAATATATTGTAGATTGAAATACAATTAATCAATGTCTCTGTTGATTTCATCACTACAACACTGAAGTCATAAACTGTCAAATGACACCAAACATGACAAAGTTATCTGAAAGAAAAACACAAGCAGATGAATTGTTTATGGCGAAGAGCACATGGTTACTGTAAGCAAATGGCAGAGATGTGTATCGGAGCTGTGAGGAACTCTGCCTCACCAGGAGGACCCATCCCATGCTTGGAATGTCTCAGTAGTCCTTCATTAGCATAGAAGGAAATATATATCATATTTTCTCAGCTTACAGCCTGCTAATACAATGGGTCGGTTTCTGTGTGTGCGTGTGTGTGCGTGCGTGCGTGCGTGTTTGGGAGGAGGGGGACACCAATGGATAAGTTGTGACAAAAGGGAGGCCCACTGTCTTAGACTTTGAAAAACCCTGCTCTAGAATATTCTTTCTGTCATGCAGCTAATAGAAAGAGGCCTGTCTAACTGCTGTGTCCTATAATAAAGGCTTATCAGTGGTTGAGTTTTTGACTTAAACCACACAATCTGTCACTTTTGTAAGTGATTGTTGTCAGGTAGCTTTAGATTCTTTTTATGCTTTTTATTTTGCATGCAGACAAGCAGTGCAAGAATTTGTCTGCACTTTTTCATATTTGAATATTACTCTTGGATCACAAAATCTTTTATATATATATTTAAATTCTAAAGTAGCTGTACAAGGTCCATCTTCAAAAATAAATAAAGTCATATGAGCATCACCTTAAGGTGAGATATGTATATGAAAAATATGTTACACTTTCAAAGGTGCATGTATAAAGCAGTGTAAAAAAATCATTCATTTTATTTCAGGAAATGAAGAAATGAACAGACCAAACTATTTGATTAAACAGTTTTTTGACAAGTTATATTTCTTAGCACTTCTCCATCTCTTGTCTGCTTGGGTCACTGAGATTTCCTCTGGGTCAGGCTGCTGGTAGGGTGTCATCGTATAAGGCAGAAAAGGGTATCTTTTGTCCTCCAGCAAGTAACAATGTAGTGCCCACTGCCCAGTAATGATTCTATTGTATAATTCAATTATAATAAAACATTGTGTAAAGAAACATTTGCTTTATTTTTTTTACTATATTTGTATTTTACACAAATCATTACATCCTGAAAATCTGCCATTTAGCCTCAACATATAGTGATGAGGTGGGGTCATCACATATGAGCTGGTAAGTGGAAGCAGTAATGAGTTGAATAGTTGAAACACCAAAAGATTGAGGACAGAAAATTTAATTGTAGTTGCACATTTATACTATGGACAGATTTCATATTATCAGTGTCCTTTAGTGACTGATGGAGCTTTAAAATATTATGAAAAAAAATTATTATATTGAAAAAAAATGTAGGTGTGTGTACGTGAATGTATACATATGACTGACGTCTTAAATCCTAAATTATAGATATATTTTCCTACAAAAGACAAAGCTGCCACTTCTTATAATATTATACAGAAAAATGTGAGGGGTACAGAAGGAAAGAAAAAAGACAATATGTATGTGAGATTCGAACTCGCTCCGCTGTGAGCTCCCTTGATCATTAACGACGCACTGTCCACTACACTAGTGCCGTGCTCTGAATCAACTGTGTAATGATACGCAGTGATTTATGACCAAGGAACTGTACAAAAGTGTAAAAAACAATTTAGTGCCATATGGAAGGCAATTACGCGTTAACATGTTTGTTGCAGACGTTTTGGCCCCAACGGCCTTCCATAGTGCCAGGCATACTGTACAGGTGGTCATACTGCCACATTGTACAGTTGCCTAAAATGCCCTGACGCGAATACAAAGAGCTGCACTGAATGTTTTTTATGGTAAGTGCAAACCTGCGGTTTGTCACATTTGATTTCAAAAAGGTTTGTTAAATACATTAACAATATAAATTTGGTTATAAAAAAAAATATGCACTTATAACCCTCTCACAACAAAAAAAATTGTATCTATGTGTCCACATCCATAAATATTCTCATCAAAAGAGCATGCAATGCTCACTAAACTCTCTGAAACAGATAAACTCTGGAACATAGCAACTTACTCTGAACATAACCTGCTCCAGAGCAGGTTATCTTCAGAGAATAAGTTGCTATGGTGACTTAACATACCCAGAAGTTACCTCCGATTTTGGAACCAAAGCTGAGGTTATCCACCTACTTACTCTCAAACTTACCCAGGTATGTCACATAACCTGCTTTCTGAAACAGCCCCCAGGACACCCGATGCATCTGTTGTTACCGCTACAGTCCGTCAATATTCTTTCTTTCGAGCAGGAAATTTAAAATATCTGTCCTGATCATTTTTTACCTGTTTGATAGTGTGATTTACTATTACAGCCCTTAACACAACAAGAACATAACACTGTATTTACTCTGCGAAAGACACTAAAGCCATATAAAAGGTCATGTTAAAGAGCATATTGTAGGTTAGACACCCCAGTGAGCAATGTGTGTAAGAGTCAAGTAGGAACTAGATTTTCTTTAAAATGTACGTTAAAGTTATTATTAAGCCGTCTTATTAAGTCGTTTTTAGTTGCAGAAAATTTACTTTAGCATCTGAAAAATCGCCAAACCGGAAGTAATGTTGGATGAGAGAGTTTGCCCACAAACAAATTATAAAGACAACTGATCGCGGTGTGCGTTTGGATGCCGAGATAACGACAGTCAGCCATACAATACAAATAAGCCTGTGAACTGACCAGCTGACAGATATCATATGTAAGATAACGAAATCTTATCTGGCAATAGCAAAGCTAGTATTGATCATCTATACCCATTAATAGTTACCAGTAACAGAAACTAATGAGCATTTAACAGAGTTATGCCACGTTGACCCTTATTTTTAATTGTAGATAAGTGAATACAAAACACAAATAACACAGAACGTCTGGAATAATGCAGAAACATGTGAACAAGGCACTGAAAAATATTTTTATTATACAAAAGGTTTTCAGAGCTTTTGTATTAAAATAAAAAAAAAATCCAATATTAAAACAATTAAAATAAGTTTTTAAATATGTGTGTTTTTGTCATTTTTTAAAGATTGGGCATAAGGTGGGCAACAATCCATAAAAAATACTAGTACAGTTGTTACTGTAAAATAAAATATTTAAAAAAGATTTAATCAAAGGTCAAAGGTTAATCAAAAATAAACTTCAACCCTAATTCAAGTTCAAATTCTAAATGCAACTCAAGTTTAAGTTTTATTTATATAGCTCAAAACCATAAGCACTGTTAATACCCAACATTTTTACTCTTTATATGATGAATATAAAGAGTCAAATCACTCTGATCTGGTGAATGGGAGAGCACCACCTGCGCATGACAGATGACGTGGTGTGAGAGGGCGCTGGCGCAATTCGGCTGCCGCTTCTCCACCAGCAGCTTGCAAGTTTTAATGGTTGATTTTAGTGTTTTTTAGATGCTGCCTTTTTATGCTGTTTCACACATCATACTGCATCTTTTTTGAAAGAAACTAGAACTGAGTTTTGCTGCAGGTACCTAGTTTAGTACACACGTCCCGGTGGCTAGCATGCTGATAAGATTCTTTGTTTTTCTCTTTCTGGTTTTTATTGGAGTACCTGACAAGGCCTTTCACGGTCACTCGAACATTACCATGATTACTTATTCAGGAATGGATCTCTGTCAACTTGATCACACCAGGACTCCTGCTACAGATGTGATGCGTACGCTTCGCTCGCTACAACTCTTACGGCGCCCAAGGTACACTCATTGTGGCTCTCGTCTGAATCTTATGGTTCATCGGATCAGCGCGATAACCACGGTATGGTCTCAAAAGCGTGTGGTTTGTCCTTGTTCTTCAACACAGGGTTGCCCAATGAATCTTGTACCTCTTCAGAAGTCTTCCAGTGGAGTTCAACTAAACATGGTCAGGTTTGCTCAGTTAAACTCTCGTTCTATAAACAACAAAGCAGCTTTTATAAGTGATTTAATAGTGGGCAATGATCTGGATTTTCTGGCATCACACAAATAACTATTTTAACCTAAATATATGTGTGACTGATATGTGTGATGTGTGTGATATGTGTTCTGACACGACTGTAACTGAGGTAACATTGCCTCGTTTTACAACTTTTGAATGTCTGGCGTTCAAATTGACTGGTACTTCATCTGTCCTCATTTTAAACATCTATCGTCCTCCAAAACCCTCTCCGAAATTCTTTTCTGAATTTACAGACCTTTTGACATTTACTAGTGCACTCTGCCCAGCTCTACTTTTAACTGGTGATTTAAATTTTTATGTGGAGAATGCTGACTGTACTCAAGCCTCATGTTTATTGGACAAACTTGACTGTTTTAATCTTGTTCACACAAATGCACTCAAATGTGGTCACACACTAGACTTGGTATGCATATCTGGAGTAAAAATCCAACCACCCAAAGCGTTTACAGTGCCGTTCAGTGACCATAAACTCATAAAAAAAATCACGTTTGATCTGTACACAACACCATCTCAGACCAGTTTTAAGCAAACTATTGTTTTTAGGAAATTTGATGATTTCAACACTGACCAGCTGAATCTATACATTGAAGGTTTATCTATCATGTCCACAGCTGATCAGTATAATGATGTTTTTAAATCTGTTCTTGATGATATTGCTCCTTTGAAAAGCCGAGAGGTTTTATTTAAAAGGTCATCCCCGCGGTTTACGCAGGAATTTTGAAAAATGAAATCTGCAAATAGGCAATTAGAGCGAAAGTATAGCAAGTCTGGTTTAATAATACACAAACAATGTTTGAACAGCACCAATCAGAGTATCATAATGCTCTGAATGTTGCAAAAAGGGAATATTACTCCCGCATCATCTGTAGTCACAGTTCCAATTCTAGAATTCTCTTTAGAACAATTAATAATTTGACTGGACCTCCCAAAATATTCACCTCTGCACCCGATGAGATCTGTAATAAATTCTTAGACTTTTTCACAACTAAGGTTGATAATATTTTCACCTCTATTGCCTGTGATGTGAATTCTCTGCATGTTGAGCTTTTATCTTCTCCTCTCTCTGCTCCGAGTTTTTCATCTTTTAATGATGTTGATGATACTCTTGTTGCAAAAACTGTGATGTCAATGACTTCATCATTCTGCATACTAGATCCCTTTCCAACCTCCGTTTTAAAAAACTGTTTATCACTATTTGTGCCACATATCACAGCTATTGTGAATGCCTCACTCAGTACAGGGTCAATAGATACCGCGCTGAAGAGAGCTGCTGTTACGCCTATCCTTAAAAAACCTGGCTGTGATTCTACTGATTTATCAAACTATCGGCCCATTTCGAATTTCCCTTTTTTAGCAAAAGTTCTTGAGCGTGTGGTTGCCAGTCAACTACAATGTAATGTAAAATGTAATGTGTATTTATATAGCGCATTTATTGTGTATGGCCATACACCCAAAGCACTTCACAATCAAGAGGGGGTTATGAAAAATTCACCTTAAACCACCTTAAGGTAAATGCCTTATTTGATTTATTTCAATCGGGCTTTAGATCAGGTCACAGTGTGGAAACAGCCTTAGTTAAGGTCACTAATGACCTTCTTATGATTGCTGACTCTGGGGCTTTTGGTATTCTGGTGCTCTTGGATCTAACTGCAGCATTTGACACAATCTCTCACAGCTTACTATTAGACAGACTTCAAAACTGGGTTGGCCTAGCTGGGACAGCACTAAATTGGTTCATATACCGAACGCTCGCAGTTCATTTATTTGGGAGGTCATAGATCGCGGACTGTCCCCCAGGGTTTGGTACTCGGGCCACTTTTGTTTAGCATTTATATGCTACCTCTTGGAAAAATTGTACAAAAATATGGCATTAATTATCATTGCTATGCTGACGACACACAGATTTATATTAGCACATCTCCTAATCTATCTGCCTCACTGTCGACACTTAACACCTGCTTGGTGGAGATTAAAGCCTGGATGCAACACAACTATCTAAAATTAAACAGCTCCAAGACAGAGATTTTACTTATTGGCACACCCTCTCATGTTAAGAGATGTGGCAATCTCAAGTTAACGGTTGATGAATCTCTTTTAACTCCTTCTATGCAGGTGCGAAATCTTGGTGTCCTCTTTGATGCTCAGCTTAGCCTCAAACCTCATTTTAAACAGTTAACAAAAACTGCATTTCATCACCTAAGCAACATTGCCCGCATTCGTCCTTTTCTCTCAACACCAGATGCTGAAAAGCTTGTCCATGCTTTTATTACGTCTCGTCTAGATTTTTGTAACTGTTTATTTGGGGGTCTGCCAGCCAATTCACTTAAGATCTTACAATATGTTCAAAAGTCAGCCACACGTGTGTTAACTCGCACATCATCTCGCTCTCACATTACTCCTGTTCTTCAGCAGTTACACTGGTTGCATGTTAAGTCACGCATCGATTTTAAAACCTTGATTTTAACTTACAAAGCTGTTCATGGTTCTGCACCTGAATATATATTTGACCTGATAACAACCTCCTCATCCTCTCGCAATCTACGTTCTGCTTTGGGGGTCACCTTGTGTCAGCCCCGTTGCAAACTTAGCAGCATGGGAGGCAGGGCTTTCTCTTATCGTGCACCTAAATTGTGGAATGCTCTCCCCACAAACATCAGAAACACCAGTTCCCTGCTCTTAAGAAACTTTTTAAAACTCATCATTTTATTATTGCTTATAACTCATGAGGCCTTCTTTTAATATGTATGTTTTTATTATTATTATTATCTTTCTTTTTTCATTCTTACTTTTTTGTGTATTTCATGTTCTTCTGTGTGTTGATGCTCTTGTTAGTGCTTTGAGTTTGAGAAAAGCGCAATTTAAATAAAATGTATTATTATTATTATTAATATTATATATGTATAAGTATCTGTGTGAGGGTGTGTATAAGTAGGTAACAAAGATATAATACTGAAAGAAAAATATATCATCTGACCCATTTAAAAGTAAATCTAAAATTATTTATGAAATATGAAAATATGAAAACATTTATGTGGGTACCACACTGTCATGTCTTTAATGACTGCTAAATTGTGAATGCTGTGTAAAAAGATGCCGACAGCCTCATTCTTGTAAACCCACTGGAAGGATCTAGAAAGCAAATGTAGGGGCCAGTTCTGCATTCTTGTGTAGCCTTTTATGACCTCCAGTATTTCACTGTCAGACACGCAGTAAAGGCTAATGAATATATTTATTGTTTATTAATTGTTTATTAAATGTTTATTAATAAGGTATAATTTAAAATTTACCATATGATTTTAATATAACATAATACAGAAAACCCAACCACATTTGCAGACCCCTGGACAGTGAACTGCAAACCATCTCGCATATAAAGTAGACTGTACCCATTATAAGTTGAGCATGTGTGAACAAACTTCAATTTTTTGAATGTTATTTGTTTTTCTTCTACAAGACGAATATTCGGGGGTGTTACCGGAGTAGGCGGATTAATGGGAGACATGAAAAATGGGATGAATTCTCCTGTACGCTGGAGGAAGTTTGAGGCGGACTGCCACTGGACTAATGATTTTAGTGACAGAAAATGGGCCAATGAATTTAGGTGCAAGTTTATTACATACGGTGCGGAGAGGAATATTTCTAGATTAAAGCCACACTTTTTGACCGACAACATAAACGGAAGGCTTAGACAGGTGGCGGTCGGCTTAGGCCTGTGTGCGCAAACCTACTTGAAGGAGGGTCTGTCTGGCCCTGTTCCAAGTACGTCGACACCTCTGGACAAAGGCGTGGGCGGAGGGAACCGCGACTTCAGATTCCAGACTGGGAAATGCAGGTGGCTGGTACCCTAGACTACACTCAAATGGAGAGAGGCCCGTGGCAGACACTGGTAATGAGTTATGTGCATATTCAACCCATGAGAGCTGCTGGCTCCAGGAGGATGGAATCTGAGAGACTAAACATCGTAACATACGTTCAAGATCTTGGTTGGCTCTCTCCGTTTGCCCGTTACTCTGAGGGTGGAAACCAGAAGAAAGATTAATAGTCGCCCCCATTAAATGACAAAACTCTCTCCAAAATTTAGAGATGAACTGAGGCCCACTGTCAGAAACCACATCTGTCAGGAGTCAATGAATACGAAAGACATGGTCAATGACATGGTCAATGACATGGTCGATCTCCTAGGTGACAGCAGAGATGAAAAGTCTGCGTGGCACGATGGCTTCAGGAGATGATGCATGCTCGGAGTGATCAAAAATTCGAGAAAGTGCATCAGGTTTAACATTCTTGGAACCCGGTCGGTATGAGATGGAAAAATCGAAACGTCCGAAAAATAAAGCCCACTGCACCTGCCTAGAGTTCAATCTTTTGGCGGATTGGATGTACTCCAGATTTTTATGATCGGTCCAAACAATAAAGGGAACCCCCGAACCCTCTAGCCAATGACACCACTCTTCCAACACAAGCTTGACAGCCAGCAGCTCTCGATTACCAATATCATAATTTCGTTCTGCATTGTTAAGACGATGAGAAAAAATGCGCAGGGATGCATCTTGTTGTCCGACGAAGAGCGCTGGGACAGGATAGCACCGACCCCCACCTCTGATGCGTCAACCTCCACCACGAACTGCTGTGATGGATCAGGGGCAATGAGAATGTGGGCTGAAACAAAGCAGCTTTTCAGTCAGTCGAATGCATCTTGTGCTGCATTGGACCACCTGAACAGAGTCTTGATGGAGGTTAAGGTAGTCAGAGGTGCGGCGAGCTGGCTGAAGTTGCTAATGAAACGCCGGTAAAAATTGGCAAAACCAAGAAACCTCTGCAGGGCCTTGCGAAGTCTGGGGTTGGCCAATTTACCACAGCCTGAACTTTCTCTGGATCCATGCGCATCCCCTCAACCAACATGATATGTCCCAGAAATGGAACAGACTGTGCATGGACTACGCATTTCTCCGCCTTGACATAAAGCCCATTCTCTAGCAGCCTCTGAAGCACTCGCCTGACATGTTGAATATGTTCCTGGAGAGATTGAGAAAATATCAGTATGTCATCCAGGTAAACATAAATGTACTGATCTAGCATATCTCTCAACACATCATTAACGAATGCTTGGAAGACTGCAGGGGCATTGGACAAATCGAAAGGAAGTACGCAATACTTAAAGTGCCCCCTGGGGGTATTAAAGGCAGTCTTCCATTCATCGCCCTCTCGAATACGGACCAAATGGTAAGCGTTGCGGAGATCTAATTTTGTGAAAAAGGACACCCCCTGCAGACGTCCAAAGGCAGAAGACATCAGCGGCAAAGGATAAATATTCTTCACCGTGATAGCGTTCAGCCCTCGATAGTTTATACAAGGACGGAGGGAGCCATCTTTCTTTTTCACAAAAAAACCCCGCCTCTGCTGGTGATGAAGAAGGACGGATGATCTTAGCTGCTAGAGAATCAGAAATATATTTCTCCATGGCCTCCCTCTCTGGAGCGGAGAGCGAATAAAGTTTGCCTTTAGGCAGAGACGTACCTGGCAATAACTCTATGGCACAGTCATAGGGACGATGTGGAGGCAGAGAAGCAGCTCGAGACTTACTGAACATTCTCTTCAGGTCGAGGCCTCACTGGGCACGTTTGACAGATCCATGTGTTCTTCCTGAAAAACAGAACGAGACATAGAAGAACAAGCAGACAACAGACACGTAGCATAACAGCTCTCACTCCAAGAAATTATTGATTCCAGCCTCCAATTAATATGTTGATTGTGCATTACCAGCCATGGATGCCTAAGGACCACTGGAGTGACCGGGGCTTCTGTTAAAAAAAAAAAAAGAATAATTTCAGAGTGGTTACCAGATGTGATCAATCTTATAGGACCAGTGGAATGAGTAATGGAAGGAAGAGAGAACCCATTGAGAGCATGAACAGATATAGGCTGCGAGAGAGAAATTACAGGAAGTCAAAGTCTTTGAACTAAATCAGAGTCAATAAAATTTCTCTCCGCACCAGAGTCATAAGTGCTTTAGTCATAAAATTCCCAGATGACCACTCCAACTTAACCTTCAAAAGTGTGGCTGCAAGAGAGGATTTGTCCAAAGTTACCCCACCCGTCAGTAACCTCTTACCTACTGACGGACTCTGGCTTTTACGGGACAATGAGCAGCAATGTGATTCGCACCAGCGCAGTACATACACAGTCCCTCGCTGCGGCGTCTGCGATTCTCCTCCAGCGACAGCCTAGAGCGACCCATATGCATGGGTTCAGGTTCCGAGAGGGGGATGTCCACTGGCCACGGAAATAAAGTGCAGTCGGAAGAGGGGAGTTCTCCAAGGCGTGTGTGTCGCGTGTGTCTCTCACGGAGCCGAAGACGAGAATTCATGCGGATGGCAGATGTTGCAGCTGTGTGGTGAGTTCAGACACCTTTGTTACCAACGCTTGGATAGCTTAACTGGTGTTGTTCATCTTTTCATCTTGCCTGTCTATGCATGTGGTGGTCTGTAAAGCAAACTCAGCCAGTCCGGGGATACTCGCTGGATCCATGTTTGATCAGTCCGTTCTGTCACAACACTAGATGAAAAGTATCCAATTGCAAGTGTTTAATAAAAGGAAAAATATAACAAAGGATACCACTGGAGTGAACTGGAGACAAGAAAGTTCAAAACAAGAGCGCCACAGGTCACAATGAAGACATCAATGAACAACGAAGGATTCTGGAAAACAACAGACAGAAACAAAGACAAACAACGGACTGTTAACCAGAACATACCAGATGAGGAAATATATAGCCAGGCAAATAAGGACCAGCTGGAAGATGAGTAAGTCAGCTGACGACATCAGCTGATCCTATAGCACACTATCAACACAAAAGGTAAACAAACACACACCCTCACACATGACAACACACAAGGCAAGATACATAACATACAGGAGGAACACACAGATCCATAAACCGTGACATTTAATATGCTTAACAATACAAGCTAGCAGCGGTGTTATAGGCTACTGCAAAGTAACCACATCGCGTTGCTTCAAATTACTCAAATAATCATGCTTACTGATTTAAAAAAAATCAATGATGCTGGTGGAGTGGTGATCATTTTAGGCTTCACAGTTATTGAGTCGACCACAAGCTCTTCTGTAACTGTACCAGAATAAAAAGGCATATCAGTATCTCAGATTGCAATTCAGGGAGGAAGGAGGGTAGTGTTGCAATAGTCCAGTCAAAGTCCAAATCTAATCTTCACTAAAAGACTGTGGCGAGAGCTTGCAGAAACAACTACCCAAAAACCTTAAAAAACTGGAGTGATGATTTAAAGGAGAATGGGCCAAGATTCCTCAAAGAACAATGTCACAGACTGATAAAGTCATGGACAAAATACTGTAAACAATTGCTGCTAAAAATGGATTTTAAGACAGTTGGTTATTAATGCCCTAACCTGATTTTACCAAGTAGGACATGTTTCTGGATCAGCATTCCAATCAGCCAATCAGAATTAAGGGATATGTTTACAATTATGTTACGTTTATACTGTAAAAAACCCAGGGTTCCACACAATTCATTCATGTCCCGACACAAATTGATTGTAACTTAACAATTTTAACAAATGTATGTGAATTGAACATAAAAAATTTTATTGTCCTGATGAAATCACAAGAATTGTGTTGATTTAACAAATGTTTTTTTTTTTTTTTTTGAGTGTAGGCTTATGGTTAGATTTATGCATTTCTACATGATTGTTATCCAACTATTACTCCCCTCTAATTTTGGGAATAATTTACAGTAATGGTTGGGTTTAGGGGTTGCCCCACTGTTAACAATTTTCTGTAGAATATGGCAGCAGTTCACCAGTAACTTACTGTAAATCAATTTCAGTAAAAATGCAGTATTTACATTTACAGCACCTTCTTTCTTGCTGTATATGTATTTAGTAATAATAATAATTCATTTTATTTATAAATGGCACCAGTAAGAATCAGCTCTTTGGTTTAAATCACATTTGGGGATTCGAATCTAAAGATTTGAACATGATTCACATAGAATTATTCAAAGCTCACACTTAACCTTCATTTGTCCAGCAAACAGAACGTTTAGTGTAAAGCAATCCTGTATTATATTATTACGTGGCCAACAATAACAATATATAAACAGTATCTAATTATTTAATGAGCAAGGTAGCCGTATCTGAAGCTAAGGCATTACCTTATAAAGCATACAACACACCAACACGGATCTTAATAATTAAACAAAAGTTTATTGCTAATCTATAACATATCAAACTAATTTACATAAAAACAAACAATCGCACACACATACACACACATAGGCAGTTTGAGGAGAGTTATGACTGAGTGGATTCAGCTTCTAGCATTTGCTAAGTTCTTAGCATTGTAACCTGAGAGAAACCATAAAAGCAGACAATTTTGCTATTCTTTACTACTTAAACATAATTCACACCAGTTTCATTAATGGATAGAAACCTTGTTTTCTGAAACCTTGTTTTCAAAACTTGCTTTCTGATGGAATTCTGGTTTCCTTGGCTGGTCCAAAGGGACATCCAGTCGAAGCTGATTGGTCAGAGTAGCAACTTCAATGACATGCTGGAATTCCCTCGTTGGTGAAGAGGGGTTCTTTTTACTTTCAGGGAAGCTTGGAGTCGGTGGCTAGGGATACGGATGTTGGACGAGACAGCGTTTGAAGTCTTTCCTGGGCTTTCTGTAGTTATGACGAAGTGTCAAGAGTTCTAATGTGTTGACCCGATGGCTTTTGTTGAAGTGGTTGCACAAGCAGATCGGGGGTCGAGCCTGTGTTACGGTTTGACTAGTGACTGTGTTAACTGGTGTCCCTTTCCAGATGTAAGCTATTTACGTTTGCAGATTGGCAGATTCGTCACTTTTTCACAGCAACAAAACATGTCCATACCAAATAAAGATTCTTATTACTTGATGTCAGTGTCATTGTGAGCATTAATGTGTTTAATATCTGTGTAGCAAAACAGTATATAACCAAAATTAATCAAAAAAAATAATTATACTTTGCATATCATCAACGGGATTTGAACTCGTGTAAAGCCCCGGTCAGTTACACAATTTAGGCACGATTTTCTTGACGTAGGGTGTCACAGGGAATCGTACACGACAAATGGGCGTCGTGACACAAGATTCAATCGTTTCTTCTCGTGTAATGTGGCATAGTTCACGACAACCGATACCATGTCTGCGATGCCTCACGACATCTTTGCAGCAAGTCTAGCATGTTTAATTTTTCCTCCATCTCCGCGACGAGTTCTGTCACGTGGATGACACTGTGTAATAGGGGCTCATCATTTCTCAATTATATCAGTGAGTGCTGCTGTTAATGTACTTGTCAGATAATTAAAAATAGGCTGCATGCATATTTATAGCTAACATGGGTGGGTCACGGGTGGATAAGATCAATTATTGGTTGAACAAACTTTAACTAGCCTACCTTTTCTAAAATATTAAGGTGTTTAAAGCGGAACGTGTTTATAGCGGACTTGTTTTGAAGCGCATGACCTCAAATGTTATTCATTATTCTTGTTTATTAATAACTGATCAACAAAAGATACATAAAAATTAAGTAAAAAAATAGCAAACTAAATTCGTTTCAAAAATATATTTTTTACCAAGAAAAATATACAAATTATATTTTTGTTTGTATTTCCACTAACTATACGGGTGGACGATTTATTTCACTCTGAGGAAAATAAGGATTTATTGAATGCTTTACTGTAATTGTATAAAAAATTTCAGTTATATATTTGCTATATTTTTAAAATGGCATTATTTTATTTAAAGATTATGTCTAAGCATATGGTTTTTCCTTGCTACTGTATGTGCTTTCAATAATCCGTCTCTCTCGCATTAAGTTCCGGCGAGGGATTTTTTATTAAGAAACCCATGGCAGGAAAATTCACATTTAGAGTTAAAAGAAAATATCTTAATATTAAAAAGCATGTAGAGTAGCCAGAAAAGAAACTCTATGTGTGCATCAGAAAAACTGGGTGAGCCTCATTGTCAAAATAATGTGCAAAAAAAAAAAAAAAAACTGACTCTGTGTACTAATGTTAAAAAACAGACTGGGCTGTAAATCATACATGCCCCTTGATTATTTAGATGATAGCATATTATTTCCTGATAGCACACACAATCTAAAATCTTTCCTTGTATCCAAGACATTTTGAACTTGCATTAAACAAAGCCGTCTGATAAGAAAGTTGTATACTGTACCTGCATCAACCCATCCTCATGGATTGCCTGCATACCCTCCAATACACCATATAATCTTCATTTTTAATTGCGACTTGTAAAAACCACTTACGTCCTTGTCCTTTTATTATGAGCCTTTTCTAAAGCTTTGAATGCGCCATGCGCATATTTAAATGAATGCCGCATAGACACCTGACTTTTCATTTAAAAAACACTTATTCGCGATTCACACTCTGCCAATTTTAAGTTTTTAAGTAGTTTTAGGTTATATGTTTACATACAACTTGCAGAAAAAAAGATAAAATATATATTTCAAATTGCATGATTCATTTAGCGGTAATTAAGTTTTTTTTTGCATCAGGCGTTTAAACACAAATTAAGCAGTTTAAAAGTTTACA
This sequence comes from Danio rerio, assembly GCF_052040795.2. Classification (NCBI taxonomy): domain Eukaryota; kingdom Metazoa; phylum Chordata; class Actinopteri; order Cypriniformes; family Danionidae; genus Danio; species Danio rerio. The sequence goes on along the minus strand of NC_141029.1, from coordinate 21,883,000 downwards.
AACATTTAATGTTCCTTTGAAATAACTTTTGGTGCAATAAATAATTCTGAATAATTAAAAGTGTTAAAATATTTTTTTATTTGAATTTTATAACTATGAAATGTAATTACTAAACAATAAAGCAACTTGCCAAGAAATGCTCAACTTTATCACGGTAAAATAATGCCTTCATTAATGCAATATTAGAATCTGGTCTATATAACCATGGAAATATTTGGACACACAATAACATCAAAGTTGCATATTTGTATAATAAAGAAAAAAAAAGATGCGCTTTCTCTCATGCAGCCTTCGTGAAATAGCGTGTCAGCAATGAACTGGCTACTAGACGAAAAGAAATGCATGCAGTGTCGACAATCTTCATATTTTCAGCCACTGACTGAAAATAATGTTGCACTATTTTATTAACAAATTATTAAAATATTCTATTTTCCCCCAACAAACTTATAATCATTAGCCGGTGCGAGATTTTTGCATGCACTTGAGCGCGGAACAGGTTATAAGCGCATATCTCTCTCTCTCTCTCTCTCTCTCTCTCTCTCTATACATATATATATCAGCCTAGGATTCTGATGGTTTCGTTTGAGATGCCTGATCTAGCTACAGTAGTGGCTGCTCCGATCCGAAAGGAGTGTATGGAGTAGTGTTTTGGAGATATGCCGGATTTGTGAAGGACCTCTTGGAAGAGGTTGTTGAACCAGGGGTCCTTTTTCCGTAAGGAAAAGAGGGTCTCGTGGAGAAGCATTATTGGAATGTCGGAAGCTGACATAGTTTGAAAGGGGCTCGTAAGGGCTGAGGAATAAGTTGAGGCAAAACAGGTGGATTTGAGATGATTCCCCATGTTGGTCGGTTTTACTTCTCTTCAGGGTGTAAGTGAGTGAGTCAGAAGTGTGGACCGAGATGTCTGAGAGACATGGATGGATGGATGGGTTAAAGGCGGATGTGGTAGGAGTGAATTCAGAGCACCTCAGGAAGCCGAAGAATGCGAGAAGGAACATGCATTCTAAGGTTAGATCAACGAGAGGACTTGAGAAACCTGTGGGAAGGTTATGTACGCATAAACTCAGAAGGTCGGAAGTTAGAGGTAGACATTAAGCTATAACTGGTGGTTCTTGTTTCTTCAGGCCTTTGATTAACATGACCACATGGGAATGGGAAGTGGCATGGCATGGCTCACCAGTTGCTAGCCTGCAAATGTAGTTAATAACGGATAGGTATGAACTGATGGTGGCTGCTCGGATCTTGAGGTTGAAATGGGCGTGCTTGACAAAGTTACAGATGGACCAAACTTCTGATAATGGAAAAGGTAGTTGGTAGTAAGAGTGGAACACATTGAAAAAGTTCCAGTCAGCTAGGTAAGGTGAGAGAGTGCTGTGGAGTCCTGTGAAGCTTTGGAGAGATTATTTAGACGATGATTTAATTAAAGATTGTTGCTGAAAAAGGTAGTACTGGCATAGGATGAATGTCGGTGTCTGGGTCCAATGTCCTGAACTTCTGAATAGAAAGACGAGACAAAGAATCAGCTATGCTATTCTGGTAGTCTGGAATGTGAGCGGGTCGAAATAGGAATCGGTGTTGAGCAAAAATAAGGGTTAGTCTGTGAACGAGTTGCATGATGGCTGGGGAATGAGATCTGCCTTTGTTCAATATATCGACTACTGCTGAATTGTCAGAGTGGAGAAGTATAGTGTTTTTGGACCATTCGTGCCCCCAAAGAATTGTTTCTATAATGACTGGGTATATTTCGTAGAGGGCGGATGATGGTGAGTTTGTTGACTGTACGAGGATGTTAAATTCGGGTGGCCATTTGGAAGCGAACCATCGCCCGCTGAGGAATCCGCCGAAGCCAATGGAAGGTGCTCCATCTGTAAACAGTTGTATGTCTTCCTGCTGTGTAAAATAATCATGGTAGAAGAAGGATATGCCGTTCCAAGATGACAAGAATTGCTGCCAGAGAAGCATTTCCATCTTACAGCCTTTGTCCAGGGTGACTTTGTCATGAAGTAACGGAATTGATGATGCTTTGGACAGTAGGTAAGAAAGAAAGGATTTTCCTTGAGATATGATTCTGATGGTGTAATTGATATGACCGTGAAGAGCTCATAGTTGTTGTTTTGTGCACGTATCTGCAAGCAGGAAGTTGGAAAGAAGCAGTGTGATACATTGCACTTTCTCTACAGGTAGAGATGCTTGGAAAGAGATGGAGTCTAATGTGATTCCTAGAAATTTGATGGAAGTGCATGGTCCTACAGTTTTTTTCTTTTGAAAGGGGAATACCCAAGTCGGAAAAGACTTTGACGAGAGTGGATATTCCTGAGTGTGGAGGTGAAGATGTAGGTGTGATGACAAGGAAGTCGTGGAGAAGATGGAGGATGAATGGAAGCTTTTGATTGTTGATTAGGATCCAACATAATGCAGCCAAAGGGGAGTCAAAGGGGAGTCTGACTGCGAAGTAGTAAGCTCCTTTCCAGAATACTCCGAAAAAAACGCCAGAATTCTGGGTCAATGGGTAAGATCTTGAAAGCGCTGGTGATTTTGGGCTTTTGAAAGCCACGCACCGTGGCCTGCCTTGCTGATAAGGGTTATAGCTTGGTCTATTGATGTATATTTCATGGAAATATCTGGGGCTGGGATGATGCTATTGATGCTGGGAACCGTTGTGCCGTGTGGGGAAGAGAGGTCTATGATCAATCTCCTTTTCCCAGAATATTTTCTGGTGGCAATACCGATGGGACTAATTCTAAAAGGGGAAAAAGGAGGCTGTTTGAACAGGCCGGCCTATCATAAATCCTTTTTGGACGTCTTTGGCTATTAGTGTATCGACTATGTCAGAGAGCAGACTTAAAGTTGGGGGAGATGTGGAAAGTGTCTGGTTTGATTTTTATTCTTGGATGGAATCAGAGTTGTAGTCCGTTTGAAATGAAATTACGAACTCTCTATCAGGATGATGTGATAAAGCTGTAACTAGGGCTTTAACCTTGATTGGTGTGCTAAGATGTT